>NW_028147635.1:3744215-3784545 GCF_008360975.1 Lichenostomus cassidix
GCCATCTCAGGGACACGAGCAGGGCACACCCAGAGCTCACAGGTGCTCAGCATTGGCAGGGGCTGTGCCATGGCCCGGAGGGGGCTGTGTCATAGCCATGGGCACCTCTGGGGCTGTGTCAGAGAGCCACAGAGCAGCTGTGATGTCAGAAAGGAGCTGTGTGACATCACAGACTGGGTTGTGTGAGGTCGTGGAGCAGCTATGGATTCATAGAGGGGACTGTGTGGCATTACAGAGCAGGCTGTGACATCACAGTGTGGCTGCATGACATAGAGTGAGCTGTGATGTCACAGAGGACTGTGAAATCACAGATTAGGTTGAGACATCACAGAGCTGACTGTGACATCACAGACTGGGCTGTGAAATCACAGGTTGGTTGTGTGACATCATGGAGCAGGCTGTGACACAGAGTGGGCTGTGACATCACAAAGGGGGCTGTGCGGCTGCAAAGAAGACTCTGCCATCATGGAGGGTGGCTCTGTCTGACATCACAGAGCAGGATGTGACATCACAGTGTGGCTGTGTAACATCAAAGTGCTGTCTGTGACATCTAAGAGGAGGCTGTGTGATGATACAGAGAAGGCTGTGACATCACAGACTGGATTGTGACATCACAGGGTTGCTGGGTGACATCTCAGAGGGGTTGTGACATAATAGAATAGGCTGTGACATCACAGGGTGGCTGTGTGACATCAAAGGGTAGCTGTATGACATCACTGGGGAAGTCACTCTGCCCCAGCCTCCTCTCACAGTTCCCCCAGACAAGTCCAACACTGCTCATGCACAGCAGGGTCCCCTGTCCCCCCAGGTCCCCCCTGCCCCACAGTGCCACAGCCTCCCCCAGAGGATGTTCCACGAGATCGACCCCCAGAGCCTGACACGGGGACATGGGGGACAGGGCCCTGGGGGCTGGGATAGGGGGACAGGGACCCCCAGCAGTGTCCCTGTGTCCCCCAGGGCAAGAGCCTGGCCCAGGGCTCCTTCACCCTCTTACGAACGAGGGCTTGAGAGCACTTAAAAAATCCCCAGCAAGGGATCATCAAAAATGAGATTTAATATTAAGTATGACAGCACAACAAAGTTCCTTGGCAAGAGTCACTCTGCTCCTAACTGGACAGTTCAGGCACACCAAGGGAAAAAAGCAACAACAAAAGCAAGCAAATCCAGGCAACCAAACCAGAAATGAACTGAGAATTGGCACTGTGTCTGTGTGTGTGTGTGTGTGTGTGTGTGTGTGACAAAAGGACAGTGAGGGCAAGGATAAAAGGAATATGGCCTGAAAGCTTAACAGCCCTCAAACTTAACAGAACTTAACTTCTAGATTAACCTGAACTTATACCTTAAACTTAACAACTTAGCAAAAGAACAACCCCTAGCAGCATTTCACTTAGCTCATACCTTATGACTGAACCTCACTTACAGGCCTAACTCACTCAGATATCCAAGGCACTTCAACACCTCCCAGAGCAGCATTTCTCCCCCATTTCCAGAGCACAGGCACACGTGTGTGCACACAGACAGAAAGAGGCAGTGCCAGGGAGCTGTCAGAAATTGCCCTGGAGGGCAGGGAAATGCTCACTGCGGATGCTTTTGCATCTCCCCAGCAGGCGAAGGGTTGAGCCTGGAGGAGTGGGGGGATCGGCCCAGGGTCCCTCGTTGTTCGGGGATGCCCCAAGTGCAGCAAACGGGAGAGTTCCCGGCTCGGAGAGGCCCCACTCAGAGGGAGCTCACTGCTCCAGGAGAGCTCCAAGGGGCCCCTTTTGGAGCCCTGTTGATAGGGCCCCAAGAGATGGGCTTTAGTCACAGCAATGTTTCATCCTGGCTGCACTTCGCATCAACAGCTTTCTCTGACACTGTGAGAACAGGGATGTTGTGCCACTGAGGGGAGAAGAACAGTTCCCAAGGCTGCTCCTAAAGAAAGCAGGAGCTGGTTGGACAGCAGCAGTGCCTGGGAGCAGACAGTGTTTGTGATCAGCTGCAGAGGAGCTGAGCCCAGGGGCTGTTGGCCAAGGCTGAGGCCTAACGAGCATTTCCCGGATCCAGGGCTGCCCTGGAAAGGTGGTGGTGGGGATAATTCACACCCTCAGGGTGCTCCCAGTTCCTCCCAATATTTCCATGTCTGTGCTCCAAGTGCTGCTCACAGCCCTGATCCGTGGGGATGGGAATGTCCTGCTCCCTTCCCGGGGCAGTGTCACACCTGAGCCAGGTGTGCAGGGCAGGACCTTGCCCTGACCCCAAGCACTGTCCCACCTGCAGGATCTGCTTCCCATCGGCCTCTTCCTCCTGCAGCCCCAAGCCCAGGTTGGTGCTAAACAAAGGGCGCTGGCTCAGGGTCATCCCCCGGCAGGGGCTGTGCACCCCCTCTGCCCCCTCCCCAAATTCCCTCCTGGGGGCAGCAGGAGCTGGGTCAGGAGCCCTGTGGGGAGGGAAAAGGGGGTGACACTGGGATGGGGGTCACACATGCTCTCAGGGACACACATGACCCCTGGGGATTTCCCCCTCACCTACTCCTGCACAGCCAGGGGGATGAACCCCAACATGAAGTCCCCAAACCCCAGCAACATCTTGGGGGGTGAGGTATGGTAGCAGCTTTGGGGGTCCAGAGAGGTCTCAACTGCCATGAAACCCCATCCCAGTCCCACAGCCAATCCTGAACCATTCAATCCAACCCACATCTCCCGCTACAATCCCCTTAAACAACTCTTTGAGACAGAAATGGTCCCAAGAGCCACCATAACCCTTTTCCATCTTCCCCAAGACTCACCCAAATTCTCTCCAAGTCACACAGCCAGGCCAGGACCCTAAAACTCTGTTAGAGATCCTACCAAGCCCCCTCCCAGAACTACAAAAGCCCCCAAAAGCCACAAAAGCCTGTCCCGATCCCCCCAGGATCCGCTAAATCCCCTTCCAGACCCCCATCACACCGACCAGGAGAGGGTGGTGGACAGGAACATCCACAGCTGGGAGCAGCTCAGGCACTTCAGCAGTGATTTGGGCACTTTGGGGGGCACACCCCACATGGGGAGACCCAGGCCAGGGACTGGGACAGAAAACTGGAATTCCTGGAGAACAGATGGGCTCAGGTGGACATGATCTGCTGGAACAACTATGAGACTGTTGTCCTGTCCTCACGCCTGGGCAGCCCCAGACCATCTAAACCCTCATGGATATTCCCCTGAACCCCAAATTCACCACCAAATCCACAGTAAAATGATGGAGCTTTAAGTCTCTTTGTTTAATTTATTTTATCTCAGCTTTGGTTGCTCTGACAAGGTGAAGAAGGAAATTATTTAGGTTGGAAAACTCCAAGATCATTACTTGATGCCACCAGAAGAAACAATTACACAGCAGGTAACAATTTTTAGGGTGTAATATTAATAAATCAACTCTTCCCTATGAATTTTGGATGTCAATCTGAGTCCCAAGGGACGTTCCTGCCCCTGTGTTTGTCCAGGTGGCCACAGGGAATCAGGAGGCCATGGAAGCCACCAGCCAGGTGCCTTCCCAACCTGAGTATGTTAGTTTTGCTTAGCCCAGAACATCAGCAAGCTATTTTTGGCATCTAGGGGAAGCTCAAACCCTTCAAAAGGTGTTGTGGTAGGCCTGAAGAAGTGGCTGAAGGGTTGGGAGAAAACTCACCCGTGTTCATGAGCTGGTTTTGCTTAGCCCAGTTTTTGCTGTTGGGGGGGAGAGGCACAAAAATGGCTCCTGTGTGTCCTGGGTGAATGTTCTAGAAGTTTTCACCATGTCCAGCAGAGCCAATCTCTGATGGCTCTGAAGATGATGGACATGCTGCTGGCCAAGTCTGGGTCAATTAGAGATGTTGGTTATACCTCTGTGATATCATATTTAAGAAGAAATCAAAACAATGTGAGCAAGCACTTCTTTTTAGACAGTGGATGAGGAGGAGGTGAGAATATGTGAGGGAAAACAGCATGGAGACACAAAGGTCAGTGGAGAAGGTGGGGGAGGAGGTGTTCCAGGCACCAGAGCTGAAAATCCTCTGCTGGCCGTGGTGAGGACCATGGAGAAGCAGGTTGTCCCCCTGCAGCCCATGGGGTCCACGAGGGGTGCAGAGATCACCCACAGCCCGTGGGGAGGTGCTCACGCTAGAGGAGCAGGTGGATGCCTGGAGGAAGCTGTGATCCAGTGGGAGTCCCAGTGCAGGGAAAGGCCTTGTTCCTTGGGATGGAAACAGCCTGGCCTGGGCTCAGAGCTCTGAACCCTGTGGACAAGAACTCATGTTGCAGCAGATTCCAGCAGCTGCTGCTCGAGAGATTGGACCCACAGCAAAGAAGTTTGCAGAGGACTGTCTCCAGTGGGGGGGACCCATGGCTAAGTAGAGGACTCCTCTCCCTGAACAGCAGAAGAAATTTTGGTCATGGACTGCCCAAAAAAACCCATACCCTGCCCGCCACAACCCCCTGTGCTATTGGTGGGAAAGAGGGAGGGGGTGAGCAGAGAAACAGTGTATTAAGAGCTTATCTTTAGTTCTCATTTGCCTCCTCTGACTCTGTTTAGGGTTAGGTCACCAATAAATCACTTTGCAACTTTAAGTTCTCAATCTGTTCTACCCCTAAGTGCATCCTGCCTGGTTCATTATCTCGACTCATGAGCCCTCTGTGTGTGTGTGTGTCTGTTAGGGTTTTTTTTTCCCCTCCCATCTGCACAGCTGCAGCAGGGGAGAGAAGAGAAAGCAGATTTCGTAGGTTCCTGGCATTTGGCCAGGGTCAAACCACAACACTGGGTCACTGGCAGTGTGGGTCACCAGGGCTCTTCCCAGAGTGGGTCCTCCAATGGGGGATGAACACGGAGCAGTGCATGAATCTCTTCCCCCACTCAGGGCACTCGCAGGGCTTCCCTTACAGGTGCATCCATTGGTGTCTGGTCAAGTGAGAGCTCCTGGAGAAGCTTTTCCCACACTCGGGACACTCGTAAGGCCTCTCCCCAGTGTGGATGCGCCAGTGCCTGATGAGGTGGGAGTTGCGCTTGAAGCCTTTCCTGCACTCAGGGCAGCGAAAAGGCCTCTCCTCTGTGTCAGTCTGCTCATGGATGAGGAGATCTGAGCTGGTCTGAAACCTCTTCCCACACTTGGAGCACTCATAGGGCCTCTCCTTGGTATGGATCCTCTGGTGCCTGATCAGGTGGGAGCTCCGGCTGAAGCTCTTCCCACATTCCCCACACTCATAGGGTCTCTCCCCTGTGTGGATGCGCCGGTGACTGATGAGGGTGGAGTTGCACTTGAAGCCTTTCCTGCAGTCAGGGCAGCGGAAGGGCCTCTCCTGTGTGTGAATCCGCTCATGGAGGAGGAGATTGCAGCTGGTGTGAAACCTCTTCCCACACTTGGAACACTTGTAGGGCCTCTCCCCAGTGTGGCTCCTCCAGTGGATGATCAGGTCAGAGCTGTCTCTGAAGTTTTTCCCACATTCCCCACACTCATAGGGCCTCTCCCCAGTGTGGATCATCTTGTGACAGATCAGGTGGGAGCTCCGGCTGAAGCTCTTCCCACATTCCACACACTCATAGGGCTTCTCCCCTGTGTGGGTCCGCTGGTGGTCCATAAGCTGGGAGATCCTTCTGAAGCTCTTCCCACATTCCCCACACTCGTAGGGCTTCTCGGTCTCATGAAGCTTCGCAGCAATCTCCAGCTCTGAACTCTGGCTGAACCTCTTGCCAACTTCCTGGCACAGGGTGGGTCTTTTCTCTTCAGAGCACCCTGGGCTGGGTTTGCAGCCCCTCCTTGTGCAGCATCTCTGGGGCTTTTCCTCCCGGTTGGATTCCTGGGTCATGGAGCTGCTCAAAATGGCCTCTTCCGTGACGTTCTGCCGTAAGGACTTGCCCTCCCTGGTCTCTCTCCTCAGCTCATTGTCTGGGGAAGGAAGGACAAGGAGAGGATTTGGGATTTGCCTCCATGTCAGAGGGAAGGGGAAGGAGATCCCCCCCAATCCATCCCTAATAGGACAGAGTCAGCAGCAGGGTTGTCCTGCAGCCAGGGGTGATGCTGGGCTGGGAGATGGAGGAGAAGAGAGGGGGAAAGGGGGAAATGACTTCCTCCTCACCTGCCTGGCTGTCCTGGGGCATCTTCCTCTTCCTCACAGCCTCCTTCTCCATGCAGCCAAGTTTTGGGAATTGGAAATCCTCGTTTGGGTGAGAAAAAGGTGTGAGTGCCTTGGGTTGGGGGTTCCTCCTGCCCAAGTCTATCTCTGAAAGTCACCAGGGGTTTTGTGTCTATAAATTCCTCCTAAAATAAGAATGAGTTCAGAAAAAGCCTCCCAGGAGTTCCCCTTTCCAGTCTCCTCTCTTTGGGGTTCTGGGGTTTCCCATTCCCAAAGCTGCTGGGGCTCCCATGGGTCCCAGGGATCCCCCTTCTCCTGGGTCCTGATTAGGGATGCTGTGGGGTTTCGGTGCCCCCAGGGGTCCCTTCTTCCCTGATTCTGCCTTGGCTCTCAGGGCTCCCAGGGTCCCCCTCTTCAGGCTCCCCCCACTCCAGGCACTCAGGGCTTCCCCCTCTCCCCATGGCCCCTTTCAGTGTCACAGTGTCCCAGCCCTGCCTCATCTCCAGCCTCCCCCACCCCTCCAGGCTGCCAGGGGTCCCCCAGCTCCGGTATTGCCCCTCTCTGCTCTCTCCACTTGGGGAGTACAACGTTCCACCCCCCTGGGCTCTCTCAGGGATCCCCAAAACTGATGTCCTGTCCTGCTGCTAGCAGGCAGTTCCCAAATGGACCCACCAATATTCCACGAAAGGTGCATTTATGGCTCAGCTTTGGAGTCCTGCAAGATCCAAACATCCCCTCTGGCCCAAAAA
Source organism: Lichenostomus cassidix (assembly GCF_008360975.1). Taxonomy (NCBI): domain Eukaryota; kingdom Metazoa; phylum Chordata; class Aves; order Passeriformes; family Meliphagidae; genus Lichenostomus; species Lichenostomus cassidix. Next base: position 3,751,021 of record NW_028147635.1, read on the forward strand.
ATCCCCACCAGGGACATGCAAAGATATCTGGGGCTCACTTCCAGAATCTGCAAGTTCCAAACACCCCTCAAAAACTAACACCCTCCCAGAGACCCCCTGATAGCTTTGGGGTGAGCTCCCCCTCCCTGGTGGCCTGTGGAATGCAGGGGGAGCAATGATCCCAGAGCCAGGGGTGCTGCAGACACATTGGGTGGTGAAATCTCATAGTTCTTCTGCTCCTCCTTTTCCTGCTCCTCCTCCTCTCTCCCTCCTCTTCCTCCTGCTCCTCCTCTGCTCCCACCCCAGACCCCCCTTCCCCACCCTCCTCTGACCCACGGCTGCTGCAGCACTGACTGCTGGGTGGAAGGAACCCCCTGATCAGCCCCAGGGATGGACAGGGGGCTTGGGGACCCCCAGTGCAGATCCACCTCTCCCAGAGCCCCAGGGAATTGCTCCAGGGATCCAGTGCTGGGGGACAGGGCTGGACCCCCATGGAACTGCCCTGCTTCCGTGCCAACCCCACCTTTCCCCCCCCCTCCTCCCCTTTCCCATCCTTCTCCCAATCCACAGACCCCTTCTGACTCCATTTGGGTGTCCCATCCCCCTCCCGCTCTCTTTGGGGGTCCCAGCCCCCTCTTTTCCCTTGCTCTTCTGCCCTTGCACCATCATTCCCTCAATCCCAACCCCCCTCGCCTATGCCTGGTTTTGGGGGTTCCAGGTTCCCACCTCTCCCCTCCCCAAATTCTGCTCCCGGGGTCGCTGGGGGCGAGGGGGGGCGCAGGTGGGGTCCAGAGGTGCCGGAGCCACGTGTCCCCCCGCTGCCAGTGCCACCCCCGAAGGATCAGGGGTACCCCAAAACTCCCTCAGCTGCCGGATACCCCGCAAGCCCCTAAGGAGTGGGGTCCCCCCAGCTTCATCACCCCCAACCTTCGGCTGCCTCATCCCAGGCTCCATCCCACCCATCCCCCTCCCCCAAACTTCATCCCACACCCCAATCCACATCCAACCCTTCTCAGGCCTCATCCCATTGCATCCCATCCCATCCCATCCCATCCCATCCCATCCCATCCCATCCCATCCCATCCCATCCCATCCCATCCCATCCCTCCCAGCAGATGCCACCGGGATCCCCTAAAAATCCCACATGCTGGGGACTCCCCCATATCCCCCCAAGGGGCATTTGCAACTCACATTTGGAGTCCTGCAAGATTCAAAAATCCGCCCCCTTCCCCCACCCCCCACCCCTCAAAAAAACCCCTACCGTCCAGCCAACGAAAATATTTGGGGTTAGGTGCTCCAGTCCTAGAGGGTCCAAAAATCCCCCCCTCCCAAAAAGAACCCCAGGCATCACTCAAGATATTTGGGCCGAGCTCCCCCTGCCCGCTCACCTGTGGGATGTCCAGGGGGGGCGATGCTCCCAGGCCGAGGGTTGCAGACACAAAGAACAATAACTCCTGCTCTGTACCTTTGGGTGCTCAGTGTGTCTGCTGGGAGCCTCCTCAAGGGCCTTCAGCCACTGCTCAGCCCATGGACAGCAGCAGCAGCACCTTTGCAGGGCCCAGCAGGGCTCTTGCCAGCTGCCCTTGCCCACCTGCACACAGAGCCTCCCCCAGGCAGGGCCCTGCAGACAGGCAGGTTTCTGTAGGGCCAGGCGAGTGCACAGAGGGTGGGATGGGCTCTGTGAGCGCTGACAGGGACAAGGCTCCTCTCAGGAGGAACATGTGCAGCACAGGGAGATGATGAGGGAAGGAGAGGGAGCTGAACAGAGCAGTGCTGTGGGCAGGAGGGCTCTGTTGGTGTGTGGGAGGTGCCGTGCACAGCTGGGGACAGGGAACACTGTCCTGAGTGCCAGGCTGTCCCTGCCCTGCCCTCTCAGGCACAGCACCACAACATCTTCTCTTGTTTCTGCACTCCTCTGATACTGTCACTGTTATCTGGTGCTCTCAGGGAGGCTCTGGGGTTTACAGCAGCTGAGGCGGGCACTGCCCTTGGGATTTCTCCCAGGCAAGTGTGTCCATGGGAATGGGGTGTCCAAGCTTCCCTGTGACCTGTGGGGCTGTGGGCAAAGCAGTCGATGGGAAAGGGGAAGGAGCTGAGCCTCCCTCCCTGAGATGCCATCATGAGCATACCTGGGGATCTCCTTGCTGTGTCCTTCCAAGTGCTGAGCTTCCCTCCTGGGTGCAAATCTGTGCCAGAGCTTCTCAGAGTTCCCTGAATGTCCTATGGGGAAGTGCAGAGATGCCACAAGTGAGGAAATGCTGTTGGGTTTGCCAAGGGAACAGTGAGTGTCCTTGGCAGAAGGAGGGGCTGAGACCTTGCTGAGAGACCTTTGGGGACGGTGAGATATTCAGTGATCCCTCTGCTCTCAGCAGGGTCTGGTTTCTTCCCAGGGTGACAGGGGAGTGTGATTGTGCTCTGATTGCAACCAAAGGTGCAAACCCAGGGCAGTTGGGAACAAGCCCATCCAGCCCCTCACCTGAGCCACAGGGAATCCCTTTGCCTCTCACATCTCTCAGTGTCAAACTCTGAGTACAGCAGAAATGCTGGGGATTTCTGACCTCAGAGAACCAGGAATGATGTGTGGGTAGGAAAACATTCCTTAAAACTCCCTCCTGCTATCCTGTGGAACTGTGAGTGAAAATGCTACCAAGCCTTTCTGCATTAGGTGGGATTCCCCTGACAAATCCTGAATATTCAGCCTTGTCCCTCTGCCCCATGGCCACAATCCCAGGGCAGCAGGGCAGGGATGGCTCCTCGAGAGCCCCACGCACAGGCCTGGCTGCTCATGGCACACTCAGACAGCACAAGTGGAGCTCAGGCAGGAACCTGGATGAAGGTTTTCCCAGAGAAGGAACAAGGGTGGATGAGTCCCAGTGGGACAGTCTGCAGGGAATGGCACAGCTTTGGCTCAAAGCAGCCTCTCCTGACTTGTCACTGTCCTTTTCTCCATCAACAGGTCCCCGTGGCCAGACACAGCAAATGTCCAACAGCAGCTCCATGACCCAGTTCCTCCTCCTGGCATTCGCAGACACGTGGCAGCTGCAGCTCCTGCACTTCTGCCTCTTGCTGGGCATCTCCCTGGCTGCCCTCCTGGCCAACAGCCTCATCATCAGCGCCGTAGCCTGGAACCACCGCCTGCACACCCCCATGTTCTTCTTCCTGCTCAACCTGGCCCTCACTGACCTGGGCTCCATCTGCTCCACTGTCCCTGAAGCCATGCACAATTCCCTCTGGGACACCAGGGACATCTCCTATGCAGGACGTGTTGCCCAACTATTTATTTTTTGGTTTTTTCATTTCAGCAGAGTATTTTCTCCTCACCATCATGTGCTACGACTGCTCTGTGTCCATCTGCAAACCCCTGCACTGTGGGACCCTCCTGGGCAGCAGAACTTGTGCCCACATGGCAGCAGCTGCCTGGGCCAGTGGCTTTCTCACTGCTCTGCTGCACACAGCCAATACATTTTCCCTGCCCCTGTGCCAGGACAATGCCCTGGGCCAGTTCTTCTGTGAAGTGCCCCAGATCCTCAAGCTCTCCTGTTCACACTCCAGCCTCAGGGAACTTTGGCTCATGGTCATTAGTGCTTGGATAACTTGTGGCTGTTTTGTGTTCATTGTTTTCTCCTATGTGCAGATGTTCAGGGCTGTGCTGAGGATCCCCTCTGAGCAGGGACAGCACAAAGCCTTTTCCACATGCCTCCCTCACCTGGCCATGGTCTCCCTGGTTATCAGCACTGCCATGTTTGCCCTTGGTGCTTCAGAGAGCTCAGAGCAGCTGGGAGAGCTTGGAGGGAGCTGGGGTGGGCTGAGAGAAGCTGGCAGAGAAACCCATCAGTGTCCATCTCAGCCTGTGTGAGCGTGCAGGGGGAAGACTGAGCCCAGGGCTTGTGGGGCAGAGCCAGGGCCTGGGGAAGGGATGGAAAACAGGCAAGTGGCCGAGACAGGAGGCTGCTCTGTGCCCTTGGTGGGACGGAGAGAGCAGGGAGGGAGCCCAGGACATTTGTCAGCCCAGCCTCTGTCCCCAGCTGTTGCCAGCCCTGGCTGCTCAGCCCAGGTTTGTGGGTGAATTTGGCTGTGCCCCAGCTCCATCCTGCTGCGGGGCTCAGGGCCTGTTCCCGGCAATGACCAGCCCTGCCTGGCCTCTCTCCTGGCCCTGAGCCTGGCAAAGCTATTTTGAACGTTTATGAGCCCTTGAGCATTGAATTGCTGAAGATCTGAAGTCTGAACAAGCCTCTGGAGAAGTAAAATTCAGCAGCAACCTCCAAGTTGCTGAGGATGTCAGCAGCCCCCACTGAGGCCATCCCTGCCAAGAGACTGTGGGGGCAATGAGCAGACAAGGAGAGCATCCCTGGGGCTGGGGAAGCAGAACGCAGAGGCACCACCGGGTCCAGGTGGGAAATGAACTGTGAAATGTGGCTGTGAAAGCCCTGCCTGGGCTGTGCCAAGCAGGACAGCCAAGCCCTGACTCCCATGCCCTGGGAATGGGGCTCTGTGGCCTCACAGGGTGCTTGTGGCTCTCCTGGGAGCAGTGGGATGTGGGGTGTGGAATGGTGAGTGCAGGTGTAAGGCCCCAAACAACTCTCCCAATGAGACCTTTGAAAGGAATTACAGTTGTTTGTGGACTCTAAGTAAAAGGCAATATTGCTGTGGGAACAATCCCTGGATAGAAGGAAATGTGTTGGTGAAATCCCACTTCTGGCCATGGGTGTTTGGAGGAGATGGACAGTTCTTTTCCACATGAAGGACAGCAGAGAGCCCCAGTGTTTCAGTGGCAGATGAGAAGCGACTCTCAACATGTCTAGTTTGGCTGCAGCAGTCAGGTGGCTCCTGGGAGGCCAAACCAGGCAGACCTGTGCCATGTTCCCTTGGTTTTATGGGGCCCTGTAGTGTCACAATGGCCCCTTGGTTCCATGGGGATTTGCGGTGTCACAATGGTCTTCTTTGGTTCCACAGTGTCACAATTAAGCATTGATTCCACGAGGCCACTCTGTGTCACCATGGTGCTTTGGTTCCATGCAGCCCTGCTGTGTCACAATGTCCCCTTGGTTCCATGAGGCTGTGAAATTTCTTAATGGTCTCTCCATGGTTCCATGAGGCCTTGCAATGTCACAATGGACCTTTGGCTCCACAGGGTCTCACAGTGTCACAATGGTCTCCTGTGGTTCTGCAGTGTCACAATGGAATCTTGGTTCTATAAGGCACTGCAGTGTCCCAGTGGCCTCTTGGTTTGATGAGGTCCTGTAGGGTCACAATGGCCCCTTTGCTTCCATGAGGCCCAGCAGTGTTAAATTGCCCCTTGGTTCCACAAGCCCTGCAATGTCACAATGGTCTCTTGGTTCCATGGAGCCACACACAGTCACTATGGTCCCCTTGGTTCCATGAGGCCCTGCAATGTCACAGTGGTCTCCATGATTCCATGAGGCTCAGCAGTGTCACAATGGTCCCTCATTCCCACAAGGCCCCACAGTGTCACAATGGTCTCCTTAGTTCCATGGGGCCCTGGGGTGGTGCATTCCTCCCTCCCCTTCTCAGGCTGCCCTGCGATCTGAGAAATGCTCGTTAGGCCTCAGCCTTGGCCAACAGCCCCTGGGCTCAGCTCCTCTGCAGCTGATCACAAACACTGTCTGCTCCCAGGCACTGCTGCTGTCCAACCAGCTCCTGCTTTCTTTAGGAGCAGCCTTGGCAACTGTTTTTCTTCCCTCAGTGGCACAACATCCCTGTTCTCACAGTGTCAGAGAAAGCTGTTGATGCGAAGTGCAGCCAGGATGGAACATTGCTGTGACTAAAGCCCATCTCTTGGGGCCCTATCAACAGGGCTCCAAAAGGAGCCCCTTGGAGCTCTCCTGGAGCAGTGACCTCCCTCTGAGTTCTCAGTTAACTTCTGTTTTGATTGACTGGATTTGCTTGGCATTTTTGTTGCTTTTTTCCCCTGGTGTGCCTGAACTGTGCAGTCAGGAGCAGAGTGACTCTTGCCAAGGAACTTTGTTGTGCTGTCGCTTAATATTAAATCTGGATTTTGCTGATCCTTTGCTGGGGATCTATTAAGTTTTCTCAAGCACTCTTTCGTAAGAGGGTGAAGGAGCCCTGGGCCAGGCTCTTGCCCTGGGGGACACGGGGACACTGCTGGGGGGTCCCTGTCCCCCTGTCCCAGCCCCCAGGGCCCTGTCCCCCTTGTCCCCGTGTCAGGCTCTTGGGGTCGATCTCGTGGAACATCCTCTGGGGGAGGCTGTGGCACGGGGGTCAGGGGGGACCTGGGGGGACATGGGACCCTGCTGTGCACGAGCAGCGTTGGACTTGTCTGGGGGAACTGTGAGGGGGGCTGGGGCAGAGTGACCTTTGCAGTGACATTACACAGCTACCCTGTGATGTCACAGCCTGCTCTGTGATGTCACACAGCCACTCTGTGATGTCACACAGCCACCGTTTGTTTTCACAGCCCACTCTGGGATTTCACAGGCGACTCTGTGATCTCACACAGCCTTTGCTATCATCACATAAATCTGCCCTGTGATGTCACAGCCCATCCATGATGTCACTGCCTGCTCTATCATGTCTCACAGCCATTCCATGATTTCACAGCCCCATTTGTGATGTCACATAACCACCCTGTGGTGTCACACAGTCCATTCTGTGACCTCACAGCCTGCTGTGTGATGTCATACAGCCACGCTGTGATGTCACAGCCTTCTGTTTGATGTCACACAACCAACCAGTGATGCCACAGACCACTCTATGATGTCACGTATCACATCCTGCTCTGGCATTTCACAGCCTGCTCTGTGGATTTACAAACTAGTCAGTAATGTCACACAGCCTGCTCTGTGATGTCATACAGTCACTCAATGATGTTACACAGCTCACTCTGTAACTGCACAGCTTGCTTATGTGATGAGGCCTCCAAACCCCATCTTGGGAGATTTTTGAGTCCTCTCCCAGTTTTTTAAGAAAGGAAAAATATTGGTCAAAATGCAAGGAAAATGGTGTGTCATTTTTTTCCAAAGTTTACAGTGACAGAAGAAGGGTCAATATGTTTAAACTAAATGAGAGTGGATTTAGATTTGTTATAAGGAAGGAATATTTTACAATGAAATTGGCACAAAAGTGCAACTGTTTTTCAGGAGAAGATGCTGCCCCATCCCAGCAATTGTCCAAGGACAGGAGCTTTGTGCAACCTGACACAGTGAAACTCCTCCTCTCCCCAAGGATGGAATTCCGGTTGTGTTGGTTCTCTGATGTGCTGGGTGACCTCAAAACACTGCTGTCGAGAATGTCAGCTGAGGGCCAAGCAGGCTGCTGCAGTGGCAGTGACCTCACAGCCATCACCATTGCAGCCATGTTCCCTGGGCCTGGCTCTCCCCATTCCATGAGCTCCTGTTCTGTCAGCAATGGTCTCCTGAGTTCCAACGAGGCCCCACAGTGTCACAGTGTCCCCTTCATTCCATGAGGTTCCATAGTGTCACAAACCACTCCTTGGTTCCATGAGGTGCCACAGAGTCCCAGTGGTCTCCCTTGACCTATGAGGCCCTGCAGTGTCACTTTGGTCTCCATGGTTCCATGTGACCCCAAAGTGTCACAGTGATCTCTGTGATTCCATTGGGAACACAAAAGCTTTCCATTAACATTGAGCAACACCTGCTTAACACAGCGGGGTACATCTGTTTGTATTCAAAAGAGGGGTTAAAGGTGAAAATGGCACCAGCACCTTCCATCTGCAACTGAGATCAAGGGAAAGGACAGGAACAGGGAATTCTGCTTCAAGACTCAGAGAATTCTGCTTACAGAGATCACTTCTGGTCACATTGTCCCTTGTAGAAAGGTGACATCATCAGAGGCAGCCTGTACTGAGCATGTGGCTTCCGAGTGGGGTTTGTTGTTTAGGAAACTTGATCAGGCTTTTTCATTCTTTCCTCACAAACAAGAAAACCTCTCCTGGGCCTGTGTGCAGGCAGAGCCCTGAGGAGAGCAGGTGGGACATGGAGCAATGGGCTGGGACAGCCAGCTGCAGAGCTCAGGGGACAAGTTTGTGATGCAGGGAACAGGGATGTCAGTGCCAGGTGAGCAATGTCAGCCATGGTGAGGTTGGGCTGAGGAGCAGGTTGTCCCAACAGGGTCAGCCCTCAAGGGGCTCATTCTTCTACATGCCCAGACCTCCTAAGGAGACATTTAGCATCAAAGTCACATGGGGAATGCTTCTATCATGTCTTCTCAGAAGGGAAAAATAAGAAAATATTTCCTTGACGTTAAAGAAAAGTCATGGGTGCACTTTGAAAACTTCCTCCTTAAAAGAACACCAAACTGACTCCAATAGCTGTACAAGCCCTGAACACTTGAAGACAATGGAAGGCAGACAAGGAGCTCCTGAGGGCTCTCTGTATTTTAATGAACCCCAAGGTGGAGCTGAGTCTGTGACCCTCAGGGACTGAGAAAAGGTTGAAGAAGCTGCTCAAGGAGTCAGAAACAAAATTCCAATTCCCTTGGAGCATCATTGGGCACCACTGAAGGCAGGGACTGCCAAAGGCTCCCCAGGGACTTGTGAGAGCAGATCCTTGGGGCCAGGATTGCAGGGAGCCAAAGGCTCTGAGCAGGGAACTGGAATGCTGAGAGAAGCCTGGGTTGGTTGGAGGAAGCAGAAAGGCCAAGGGCTGAGCCCAGTGACCGGTTTGTGGGTGATTGTTGCTGTACTCCAGAATTGCCCTGGAAAAACCCCTGGGGAAGCCAAGGCAGGAGCAGCTGGGAAGGGCTGGCAATGCTGCTGCTGCTCCTGCTGGGAGCCCCGGCTGGGCCAGGCTGGCACCCACTGCGCTGCGGCTCCTGCTGCTGCCAGAGCGGGGCGGGACTCGGGGAGAGGGAATGGACACGGGGGGACAGCAAAGGCCGTGGGGCTGCAGTGATGTTGGCGCTCAGGCCAGTGCCAGCACAGAGCTTTGGACATGAGGGGTCATGAGAGGCCATGCAAAGCCTCAGCCCTGGCAGGAGGGAGTCCTGCCATGTCCCCAGGGCAGGGCAGCTGTGAGGTGCCACAAGTGCAGATGTGGTGCAGAGCAGGCTCAGAGCACCTCTGGGAGGGGATGAGACCCTTCCCCCACTCCAAACCACACTGAAACCAACATAAACAAGATTTTGCATCTTTAGAAGCCACTGGCAACTTGGAAGTGACCATACAGCTCAATCCCACTGCGAGAAGGAAGGGAATCTTCCCAGTGAGCTGCCATCCAGCCACTATTAACAATGGGTGGCATTTAGAAGTATAACACTAATAAATAATACAAATAATAGTAACAACAATAACAAGAAATGAATCCCCAAATGCCAACACACAGCACCACACCAAAAGGATGAACCTCCTTTTTCTTTATTGCCCCAAGGCTCATGAGAAATAATCCTGTTATATAATACCCAAAAACTCAGGAGCAGGTTTCCTCTCCCTTCATCACCCCAACCTTTGGCTGTCTCATTCCAGACCCTGTCCCACACTCCCAATCCCCACCCCAACCCATCACACCTCTCCTGGACATCAAGACCCCCTTCCCAAGCCCTATTTTCCCCTCCAATTCCCATCCCACCCATCCTGCCCCACCTAATGCCCAAATCACCCCTCTGGAACTGCATCCCACTTTGCCCAATCTCCTTCCAATGCCATCCCACCCTGAGGGGCTGTAGAACTGAGTCATTTTGGGCAGGGATTGAGCCATTTTGGGGTAAGATTGAGTACTTTCCAGTGGAATCTAGTGGTTTTGAGGTACTGGATGAACCCTCTTGGCTTTTCAAACACAAAATGGAGAAAGAAACTGTACCAAATACCCCAGAAGCACCAAATCATCCAGAATAGCTCCCGAACACTGAACACCCCTCCCAAATAGCAGTAAAACCATGAGGCTTTAGGTAATAAGGCTGGCGCAGAAGACAAAGCTCTTCCTGCAGTTGGGGCTTCTGCAGGGCTTCTCTTACTGGTGGCTCCGTTGGTGTCTGGTCAAGTGAGAGCTCTGGGTGAAGCTCTTCCCACACTCAGGACACTCATAGGGCCTCTCCCCTGTGTGGATGCGCCAGTGGGTGATGAGGGTGGAGTTGTGCTTGAAGCCTTTCCCACAGTCAGGGCAGCGGAAGGGCCTCTCCTCAGTGTGAATCCGCTCATGGAGGAGGAGACTGGAGCTGGTCTGAAACCTCTTCCCACATTCCCCACACTCATAGGGCCTCTCCCCGGTGTGGATCCTCTGGTGGATCATCAGGTCAGAGCTGTCTCTGAAGCTCTTCCCACATTCCCCACACTCGTAGGGCCATTCCCCAGTGTGGATCATCTGGTGGCGGATTAGATGATAGCTTGTCCTGAAGCTCTTCCCACATTCCAAGCACTTGTAGGGCTTCTCCCCAGTGGGAAGCTGCTCATGGGCCACCTGCTCATAGCTCTGGCTCGATTGCTGGCCAATTTCCTGGCACAGGGTGGGTCTTTGCTCCTCACAGCACTGTGGGCTTGGTTTGGAGCCTCTCCTCGTGTGGGATCTCCAGGGCTTTTCCTCCCCATTGGATTCCTGCACCATGGAGTTGCTCAAAATGGCCTCTTCCATGCGGTTCTTCAGGGAGGATTTGTCCTCCTTACTTTCTGTCGTCAGCTCATTGCCTGGGGCAGAAAGGACAAGGAGAGGATTTGGGATTTACCTCCATGCCAGAGGGAAGGGGAAGGAGATTCCCCCAATTCATTCTCGGCATGACAGTGTCAGCAGCAGGGTTGTCCTGCAGCTGGGGGCAATGCTGGGCTGGGAGATGGAGGAGAAGAGAGCAGGAAAGGGGCAGTGACTTCCTCCTCACCTGCCTGGCTGTCCCAGGGCATCTTCCTCTTACTCACAGCCTCCTTCTCCATCCAGCCAAGTTTGGCAATGGGAAATCCTGTTTTGGGGGGAAAAACAAGGTGTGAGTCCATTGGGTTTGAAGGTTATTCCTGCCCCAGTCCATCTCTAGAAATCACTGGCTGTATAGTCACTGTAAAAAGCCTCTTGTCTAAAACACCTCTGAAATGCTGTGCTGGTTTAAACTGGCAGGAGAAATGGATTCCCCCAAACTGCTCCAAAAGAGATTAAATGGGAGTCACAATCCACCAAAGAGATTACAAGAAATATAATGACACAACTTTAACTCACAAAGGCAGAGTATAACCAGGCACCCTCGGAGAAGAACAGCATGGTGTTCCATAGTTCCTGTGCTGAGTGCCATGTGGCCCCACTGTATGCAAAGAAAAAGGAAAAGGAAACCAAACCTGTTGGTCTGAGGGGTGGTCACAGTCCTTCTGAAGTGGTAGTTGCAGTCTTGTCTAAAGCAGTGGCTGCAGTCCTGTGGAAGTTCTGCTCCTCCTTCTCTGGGTCTCTTGAGTTGTGTCCCACATCCCCAAAGCCAGATTTTATATGCTCAGGTTCAGGTGGCAATGCTCAGTACCTCCCCCAGGCCAGGGAGTTTGACAATGGAAAGATGTCATCCTGTGAGTCATGGGATATTTGGTGAGTCTTTGATGGTCTCAGTCGTTTCAGCTGCCCATTGTGCTGGTGCCATTGAGTCCACGATGGCCCATTAGCAGAGATGACCACTCAGGGTAGGTGGGACTGTGCTGGTGCTTCCCTGGAGGGAGTCATCTCAGCTGAGTCGTTGGTGTGAAGAAACAGAAACACTGCCTTGCCTCACAGGGTTTGCCTCTTCTTCCTTATCTCATTTAACACCCAGCTCATAGCCTGAGGGATCAGGGGTGCACTGGGCAGCTCCTGCAAATGACCTGTCATCAGCAGCTCATCAGAAATATCCTAATGGGAGTAGAATGCCTACTTTGGTCACACCCACAGAGTGCTAAACTGGTGCCCTGCTCCTATAACCAGGACAGACTGGCAGTGAAATGTAATTGCAAGATGTTGTTCCAATTGGCTTTCAGCAAAATAACCCATGGGCAGAGTTCCTTCCAGCTGCAATCATTCCTTGATTCCCTCAAGGATTTGCTTCCCTTTCCTTCTTCCTTCTGCTTCAAGCTGGGAATGTGCTGGAAAATGTTCAGCAAAACAAACTTTGCTGCATGCTCTGGGAGCCCAAAGAGCTGCTGGACCTTGTCACCTGGCCCTGCACTGCTCTCTTGAGATGCATGGCAGAGCCAGGACTCTGGGAGCCTCGGGAATTGTCCTCTGGGATCCATGGATTTACAGGGGTAGAAGTTACTAATTTAGGGGGGCTAGAAGCTGAATAATAATCTTCTGGAATTGACTTAGGAGGCCTGAGTTTGGATAATGATTTACTAAGAACTGCTTGCTGAAAACAATATATCACTTGCTTAATGATTTTTGCCTACCCAGTAAAAGGGAGGATATAGAAAGGAAAGCCAAATAATTGATAAAAATTACTGAGTTTGACGGAACATCCTGCTCTCAGACCGCAGAACTGGCTCAAGTGAGTTCTAAGGTTTGGACTTGGACCAAGAACCAAGGGGGCATGTGCAAGGAACCAAGGTGAAGAGTTCATCCTGAGGAAGACTACTAACTTTATCCCTCATTTATTTTTAGGACTCTTGCCCACAATTAATCTGTGATGCTGCGCTTGTGTGAGCATATTTAAATGAACTTTGAACTCATTATAATACAAAGCTGGGACAGGTAATGAGTATGTATAGGAGCATTGTGTAACTTTATGCATATGTAACCTGTAACCTAATATAAACCAAGTGAAGAGCTGCTGACGGTGTACATGCCTTTGGAGGAGCTGCTGCCCATGCACCCCAGCTGCAATAAAAGCATACCTCCTTCATAACTTTCTGAGTTGTGGAGTCTATCGGTGCTTCACCAGGGCAGACACTGCAATGGGCTGGGATTCCAGTTTCCAGCAAGGAAAAGATGTTCCTGCCGTTGAAGGCAAAGCTCTTGTGGGACTGAAAGCCAAGTGGAGCAGGACAGTGCAAGGAAATTTTACTGCCTGCCTATCTTGGCAATGACTCAGCTGTGAAAACTCCCTTTGAGGAAGCACCAGCTCATTCCCACCCAGCCTGAGGGGTCATCTCTGCTAATGGGCCATTGTGAACTCATGGAAACAAGGGGTCACTGTGACACAGTGGGGCCTCATGGAACACAGGAGTCCATTGTGACACTATGGAACCTCATGGAATGAAGGGAACACTGTGACACTGTGGGGCCTCGTTGGAACTCAGGAGACCATTGCTGACAGAACAGGAGCTCATGGAACCTGTGGGGTACTGTGACACTGCAGGGCCTCGTGGAAGCAGCGAGACCATTGTGACACTGAAGAACTTCACAGAACCAAATATCCACTGGGACACAGGAGGGCATCATGGGAGCCAATGAACCATTTTTGGCAGTACAGAAGGTCATTGGATCAAGGACACATGGTGATAAAATGTGGTCTTAAATGTCCATGGTGACCCTGAGGATCCAAGGAGACCATGGTGACACTACAGAACCTCGTGGAACCATTATTCCATTGTGACACTGCTGGGCCTCAGGGAGCCAAGGAGATCATTGCGACACGGGAACCTCATGGACCCAAGCGGCCATTGTGACACTGGGGAACCAAGGAGTCCATTTCTGACAGGATGGAAACTCATGGAACCAATGGACCATTGTGACACTGCAGAACCAACACAGCTGTTGGACCTTGTCACCTGGCCCTGCACAGCTCCCTTGGGAGGCATGGCAGGACCAGCACTCTGGGAGCCTCGGGAATTGCCCTCTGGGATCCATGGCACACACTGCAAGGGTCTGGAATTCCAGTTTGCAGCAAGGAAAAGATGTTTCTGCCCTTGAAGACAAAGCTCCTCAGAAGCAGGAGCCAAAAGCCAAGTGGAGTAAAATCTTACAATGACACTTCACTGCCAGCTTTCATCACTACATCCATGGTTGTTTTAGCTCATGGACTGGGAACAAATATCACGGCAGGGTCTTCGGCTTGGATTTGCCCTGGCTAAAGAGAGACACTGTGAGAGAAACAGAGCAGGCCAAGAGAGGCAGAAGAGAAAGGAGGACACAAAGAGCAATCAGCTGAGAAGGTGGAACTCTGAAAATAAAACTGGAACTAACTGAAAATGAATGGAACAGAAATCAATAATTCTGGGTGATTTATTTACTCTCAAAACACAGCCCATCCACCCTGTCCTGCACAATTCTGATCCCATCCCTCCAATTTTGGATTCTTCATCCAAATTCTGTGCTGGTGCTTCCCCGGAGGGAGTTATCACTGGAGAGTCTTTGCCAGGACAGGCTGGCAGTGAAGTGTCATTGCACTATCTCCACTTGCCTTTCAGCCCCACAAGAGCTTTGCCTTCAAGGGCAGGAACATCTTTTTCTTGCTACAAAATATGGAATTCCAACCCATTGCAGTGTGTGCCATGGATCCCAGGGGACAATTCCCGAGGCTCCCAGAGTCCTGGCTCTGCCGTGCATCCCAAGGGAGCTGTGCAGGGCCAGGTGACAAGGTCCAGCTGCTTTTTGGGTTCCAAGAGCAAACAGCAAAATTTGCTTTGCTGGACATTTCCCAGCACATTCCCAGCTTGAAGCAGAAGGAAGAAGGAATGGGAAACAAATCCCTGTGAAAATCAAGGAATGATTGCAGCTGGAAGGAACTCTGCCCATGGGTTATTTGGCTGAAAGCCAAGTGGAACAACATCTTGCAATTACATTTCCCTGCCAGTCTGTCCTGGTTATAGGAGCAGGGCACCAGTTTAGCACTCTGTGGGTGTGACCAAAGTAGGCATTCTACTCCCATTAGGATATTTCTGATGAGCTGCTGATGACAGGTCGTTTGCAGGAGCTGCCCAGTGCACCCCTGATCCCTCAGGCTATGAGCTGGGTGTTAAATGAGATAAGGAAGAAGAGGCAAACCCTGTGAGGCAAGGCAATGTTTCTGTTTCTTCACACCAATTATTCAGCTGAGATGACTCCCTCCAGGGAAGCACCAGCACAGTCCCACCTACCCTGAGGGGTCATCTCTGCTAATGGGCCATCGTGGACTCAATGGCACCAGCACAATGGGCAGCTGAAACGACTGAGACCATCAAAGACTCACCAAATATCCCATGACTCACAGGATGACATCTTTCCATTGTCAAACTCCCTGGCCTGGGGGAGGTACTGAGCATTGCCACCTGAACCTGAGCATATAAAATCTGGCTTTGGGGATGTGGGACACAACTCAAGAGATCCAGAGAAGGAGGAGCAGAACTTTCACAGGACTGCAGCCACTGCTTTAGACAAGACTGCAACTACCACTTCAGAAGGACTGTGACCACCCCTCAGACCAACAGGTTTGGTTGCCTTTTCCTTTTTCTTTGCATACAATGGGGCCACGTGGCACTCAGCACAGGAACTAAGGAACACCATGCTGTTCTTCTCCGAGGGTGCCTGGTTATACTCTGCCTTTGTGAGTTAAAGCTGTGTCATTGTATTTCTTGTAATCTCTTTGGTGGATTGTTAATCTCTCTTGGGGCAGTTTGGGGGAATCCATTTCTCCTGCCAGTTTAAACCAGCACAGTGTTTCAGAGGTTTTTTACAGTGACTATACAGCCAGTGATTTCTAGAGATGGACTGGGGCAGGAATAACCTTCAAACCCAATGAACTCACACCTTGTTTTTTCCCCCAAAACAGGATTTCCCATTCCCAAACTTGGCTGGATGGAGAAGAAGGCTGTGAGTAAGAGGAAGATGCCCTGGGACAGCCCGGCAGGTGAGGAGAAAGTCACTGCCCCTTTCTCTCTCTCTCTTCTCCTCCATCTCCAAGCCCAGCATTGCCCCCAGCTGCAGGACAACCCCGCTGCTGACACTGTCATGCAGAGAATGGATTGGGGGGGATCTCCTTCCCCTTCCCTCTGGCACAGGGGAAAATCCCAAATCCTCTCCTTGTCCTTCCTCCCCTAGGCAACGAGCTGATGACAGAGAGTAAGGAGGACAAATCCTCCCTGAAGAACCTCATGGAAGAGGCCATTTTGAGCAACTCCATGGTGCAGGAATCCAATGGGGAGGAAAAGCCCCAGAGATCCCACAAGAGGAAAGGCTCCAAACCAAGCCCAGGGTGCTGTGAGGAGCAAAGACCCACCCTGTGCCAGGAAATTGGCCAGCAATCGAGCCAGAGCTATGAGCAGGTGGCCCATGAGCAGCTTCCCACTGGGGAGAAGCCCTACAAGTGCTTGGAATGTGAAAAGAGCTTTAGGAAAAGCTCTGATCTGATCATCCACCAGAGGAGCCACACTGGGGAAGGGCCCTACGAGTGTGGGGAATGTAGGATGAGTTTCATCAGGAGATCCCACCTGACCTGCCACCAGAGGATCCACACTGGGGAACGGCCATATGAGTGTGGGGAATGTGGGAAGAGCTTCAGCCAGAGTTCCCACCTGATCCGCCACCAGATGATCCACACTGGGGAATGGCCCTATGAGTGTGGGGAATGTGGGAAGAGCTTCAGAGACAGCTCTGACCTGATTGTCCACCAGAGGATCCACACAGGGGAGAGGCCCTATGAGTGTCCCAAGTGTGGGAAGAGGTTTCAGACCAGCTCCAGTCTCCTCCTCCATGAGCGGATTCACACTGAGGAGAGGCCCTTCCGCTGCCCTGACTGCAGGAAAGGCTTCAAGCTCAACTCCACCCTTGTCAGGCACCAGCGCATCCACACTGGGGAGAGACCCTATGAGTGTGGGGAATGTGGGAAGAGCTTCAGCCAGAGCTCCACCCTCATCACCCACCGGCGCATCCACACAGGGGAGAGACCGTATGAGTGTCCCGAGTGTGGGAAGAGCTTCACCCAGAGCTCTACCTTGACCAGACACCAACGGAGCCACCAGTAAGAGAAGCCCTGCAGAAGCCCCAACTGCAGGAAGAGCTTTGTCTTCTGCTCCAGCCTTATTACCTAAAGCCTCATGGTTTTACTGCTATTTGGGAGGGGTGTTTGGTGATCGGGAGTTATTCTGGATGATTGGGTGCTTCTGGGGTATTTGGTACAGTTTCTTTCTCCATTTTGTGTTTGAAAAGCCAAGAGGGTTCATCCAGTACCTCAAAACCACTCAATTCCACTGGAAAGTATCACTCTTACCCCAAAATGGCTCAATCCCTGCCCAAAATGACTCAGTTCCACAGCCCCTCAGGGTGGGATGACATTGCAAGGGGATTGGGCAAAGTGGGATGCAGTTCCAGAGGGGTAAGGTGGGCATTGGGTGGGGCAGGATGGGTGGGATGGGAATTGGAGGGGTGGAATGGGGGAAATAGGGCTTGGGAAGGGGGTCTTGATGTCCAGGAGGGGTGAGATGTGTTGGGGTGGGGATTGGGAGTGTGGGACAGGGTCTGGAATGAGACAGCCAAAGGTTGGGGTTGATGAAGGGAGGGGAAACCTGTTCCTGAGTGGGTTTTTGGGTATTATATAACAGGATTATTTCTCATGAGCCTTGAGGCAATAAAGAAAAAGGAGGTTCATCCTTTTGGTGTGGTGCTGTGTTTGGCATTTGGGGTTCATTTCTTGTTATTGTTGTTACTATTATTTGTATTATTTTTTAGTGTTATATTTCTAAATGCCACCCATTGTTAATAGTGGCTGGATGGCAGCTCACTGGGAAGATTCCCTTCCTTCTCGCAGTGGGATTGAGCTGTATGGTCGCTTCCAAGTTACCAGTGGCTTCTAAAGATTCAAAGTCCTATTTATGGTGGTTTTGGTGTGGTTTGGAATTGGGGAAGGGTCTCATCCCCTCCCAGAGGTGCTCTGAGCCTGCTCTGCACCACATCTGCCCTTGTGGAGCCTCACAGCTGCCCTGCCCTGGGGACATGGCAGGACTCCCTCCTGCCCGGGCTGAGGCTCCTCATGGCCCTTCATGGCTCTTTATTTCCTGTCAGAGCCCCTCACAGCCCCTCATAGCTCCTCCTAAAGGAGGAGGGATCAGGTTATGCTCGTTCTCCTTTTATTTCAGTCACTTCACTGTGAAAGTAAAGAAGGGCTGAAATGGAGCATTTCCCCAGCGTTCCCCTCTGGGTCAATGTCAGGGCTGAAGCTCTGTGCTGGCTCTGGCCTGAGCGCCAACATCACTGCAGCCCCACGGCCTTTGCTGTCCCCCCCGTGTCCCTTCCCTGTCCCCAAGTCCCGCCCGGCTCTGTCAGCAGCAGGAGCCGCAGCGCAGTGGGCGCCAGCCTGGCCCAGCCGGGGCTCCCAGCAGGAGCAGCAGCAGCATTGCCAGCCCTTCCCAGCTGCTCCTGCCTTGGCTTCCCCAGGGGTTTTTCCAGGGGAATTCTGGAGTACAGCAACAATCACCCACAACTGGTCACTGGGCTCAGCCCTTGGCCTTTCTGCTTCCTCCAACCAACCCAGGCTTCTCTCAGCATTCCAGTTCCCTGCTCAGAGTCTTTGGCTCCCTGCAATCCTGGCCCCAAGGATCTGCTCTCACGAGTCCCTGGGGAGCCTTTGGCAGTCCCTGCACTCAGTGGGGCCCAATGATGCTCCAAGGGACTTGGAGTTTTGCTTCTGACTCCTTGAGAAGCTTCTTCAACCTTCTCTCAGTCCCTGAGGGTCACAGATTCAGCCCCAAATCCACTACAGGGCTCATTAAAATACAGAAAGCCCTCAGGAGTTCTTTGTCTTCCTTCCATTGTCTTCAAGTGTTCAGGGTTTTTACAATTCATTGGAGTCAGTTTGGTGTTCTTTTTAGGTAGGGAATTTGCAAAGTGCAATTCACTTTTTTATTTATCCAAGGGTTTTTGTTGGGTGGTTTTTTTCACTTCAGAGAAGAGGTGTTAGAAACATTCTCCACATGGTCTTAATGTTGAATGTCTCCCAAGAAAGGGTGGACACATAGAAGAATGAGCCCCTTGAGGGCTGACCCTGTTGGGACAACCTGCTCCTCACCCCCAACCTCACCATGGCTGACATTGCCCACCTGGCACTGACATCCCTGTTCCCTGCATCACAAACTTGTTCCCTGAGCTCTGCAGCTGGCTGTCCCAGCCCATTGCTCCATGTCCCACCTGCTCTCCTCAGGGCTCTGCCTGCACACAGGCCCAGGAGAAGTTTTCCTGTTTGTGAGGAAAGAATGGAAAAGCCTGAGCAGGTTTCCTATACAACAAACCCCATCCAGGAACCACATGCTCAGTACAGGCTGCCTCTGATGATGTCACCTTTCTACAAGGGACAATGTGACCAGAAGTGATCTCTGTAAGCAGAATTCTCTGAGTCTTGGAGCAGAATTCTCTGTCCCTGTCCTTTCCCTTGATCTCAGTTGCAGATGGAAGTTGATGGTGCCAATCTCACCTTTAACTCCTCTTTTGAATACAAACAAATGTTCCCAGCTGTGTTAAGCGGGTGTTGCTCAATGTTTATGCAAAGCTTTTGTGTTCCCAATGGAATCAGAGATCATTGTGACACTTTGGGGCCACATGGAACCATGGAGACCAAAGTGACACTGCAGGGCCTCATAGATGAAGGGAGACCATTGTGACTCTGTGGCACCTCATGGAACCAAGGGGTCATTGTGACACTACAGAACCTCATGGAATGAAGGGGGCACTGTGACACTGTGGGGCCTCGTTGGAACTCAGGAGACCATTGCTGACAGAACAGGAGCTCATGGAATGGGGAGAGCCAGGCCCAGGGGACATGGCTGCAATGGTGATGGCTGTGAGGTCACCGCCACTGCAGCAGCCTCCTTGGCCCTCAGCAGACATTCTGGCCAGGAGTGTTTTGAGGTCACCCAGCACGTCAGAAAACCCACACAACAGGAATTCCATCCTTGGGGAGGAGAGGGTTGCACAAAGCTCCTGTCCTGGGACAATTCGTGGGATGGGGCAGCAACTTCACTGGAAAAACAGTTGATGTTTTGTGACAATCTCATGGTAAAAAGTTCCCTCCTTATGACAAATCTAAATCCACTCTCATTTAGTTTAAACATAATGACCCTTCTTCTGTCACTGCAAACTTTGGGAAAAAATAACACTCCAATTTCCTTGCACTTTGACCAAAATTTTGCCTTTCTCAAAAACCTTGGAGAGGACCAAAAAATCTCTCAAGATTGGGTTTGGAGGCTGTTGTAACGTGTGTCCTTCCTGTCCCTGACCCTGCCCCCCTGACCCCTTCTGACTGGATGTGAGTCAGGACCGCCTCCCATCCCTAGAGATAAAAACCCCAGCCAGATCCGGAATGGGCCTCTTTGGTTCTGGGCTCGTATGGAATCTGTACCCGCCCTCGCCTTCCCTTCCCCCTCCTCAGTCTCCCCATTCCTCCCCTGTTTTCCTCAATAAAAACACCATGGAGACCAGGAACCAAACAGCTGCCTTTCTAAACCTGCAACGCTTCTACAAGAACCGCGTCTGACCAGCCCCACAGCTCATGGCCATGGAATGACCATCCTGCGTGTTCCGGTTCTGGGGCAGCCCTCCCCCCGCAGCAGGGGAGAGCTGCTTTCAGGTTCTGCACTGCTGCAAATGGTGGAGAATGCGGGCAGCGGTAAGAACTTGCCTAGACACGCCGGGGAGCAGCAGAGCCTGCAGGAGCTGGGGGGCGGCGGGAGCCGGCGGCGCTCGGGGAACGGCGGGGCCAGCGGCCCGATTCAGCCGTTCGGGCCGGGCCGAGCTGGCCGCCGGCCCGCGCCTCCCCGCCGGGCCGCATGGGGCTGCGGCGGAGCGGCGAACGCACGGCGGGGAGCTGCCGACGCGGCGGGACGCTGCCTGCGCTGCAGACGGAGACCGCGTGGGCTGCACATGGGCGCTGCCATCTTGTGAGCCGCCATTTTGTGTCGCGGGCGCCCCTCCCCGGCGGGACCAACTCTGCCCAGCCAAACACCATCTCTGCTGTGCAGCACACGCGGTGGCCGCGAGCTGTGAGACTCTTTAAAGACACAGGCGTGTCCCAAGAAGAGGGCCCTGAAGGGACTTGTAGAAAGCTTGTGAAGTCTGTGTTGAGTTGCTGAGGATGAAACAGTGACGAAGAGGACTGCAAGGGACCGGAAAGCGGTGACCAGTCTTGTCAGTCGGCAAAAGTCTAGCAAGAGTAAGAGACTCTGGTGGTGAGCCGATAGCACCTGCACTGCCTATTCAGGGAAATTTTCCGACCCTGGACCTCTGCTAAAGGTGTAGTTTGCGGCAGAGGATGAGTGAATGTTTGTATGAATGTGATTTGGAGGCACCCCCCAGGGGAGGGGGTGGGAAACGTGTGAATGGCTGAAGGCACCCCCCAGGGGAGGGGGTGCAGAGGTGTGAATGGTTGAGTCATAGAACACGGCAGGTTGCAGGGCTCTGTTTTAAAACCCCAGCTCATTCTTTTTTATTTTAACCTTAAACAGATTAACAAGTGTTGCATTTTGAGAATTGGGCTAGAGAGGGCTTCCGGAAAAGGCCCTCTCCGCCCAATCCTCAAAAAAGAAAGGTATTTTCTTTAGTTAAAACCCTTTTTTTAGTTACAGTATGTTTTGTTTACCCCTATTAATACCTTTCCTCCTTCCCATGTCCCTTCTTCCCTCCCATTCTGATAAGGAGGTAACTAACAAGGCCGCATCCCGTCAAAAAAGATGCTGAGTTGCTACCGATTCTCTCAGGCACCTTGCCAGTTCCCCCCTTGTACCATTACCCTTAAAAAATCACTCCTCACCCCCTTTTTTCCTACCCTCTTCTTCCCCAAATAGCCCCTCTACCATGCTCTCTAAAAATTTGCTTTTCCCAAAATCCCTGTCTCTTTCCGGCTGTGTGTAAGCTCTGCCCCTCTCCCTGCACGTCAAAGCTGGGGGGGGCACTGCAGACAGCACAGCCCCGTCGCGCAGCAGACCAGCAAGATACACCTGATCTCAGCCAACCAGCTTCAACTCCAGCCCTACTGAAGAAATTTCTACCGGCTCCAAAAGACTCTGAACTAGAAAAATTTTTTTCCTTTTGTATAAGAGAAAAAGTGGATTTGTTGTAACGTGTGTCCTTCCTGTCCCTGACCCTGCCCCCCTGACCCCTTCTGACTGGATGTGAGTCAAGACCGCCTCCCATCCCTAGAGATAAAAACCCCAGCCAGATCCGGAACCTGCAACGCTTCTACAAGAACCGCGTCTGACCAGCCCCACAGCTCGTGGCCATGGAATGACCATCCTGCGTGTTCCGGTTCTGGGGCAGCCCTCCCCCCGCAGCAGGGGAGAGCTGCTTTCAGGTTCTGCACTGCTGCAGGAGGCCTCATCACATAAGCAGGCTGTGCAGTTAGAGTGAGCTGTGTATCATTGAGTGGCTGTATGACACCAGAGAGTGGGCTGTGTGACATTACTGACTTGCTTGTGACACCACAGAGCAGGCTGTGACATCCCAGAGCAGGGTGTGATATGTGACATCATAGAGAGGGCTGTGGCATAACTGGTTGGTTGTGTGACATCAAAGAGCAGGCTGTGACATCATGGTGTGGCTGAATGACATCATACAGCAGGCTGTGAGGTCAGAGAGTAGACTGTGTAACACCATAGGGTGATGATGTGACATCATCAAATGTGCTGTGACATCACAGGACAGCTTTATGTGGCCATAGTGAAGGCTGTGTGAAATCACAGGGTAGCTGTGTGAGGTCACTGGAGAGGTCACTCTGCCCCAGCCCCCCTCACAGTTCCCCCAGACAAGTCCAAAGCTGCTCGTGCACAGCAAGGTCCCCTGTCCCCCCAGGTCCCCCCTGCCCCCCAATGCCACAGCCTCCCCCAGAGGATGTTCCACGATATCGACCTCCAGAGCCTGACACGGGGACAGGGGGGACAGGGCCCTGGGGGCTGGGATAGGGGGACAGGGACCCCCAGCAGTGTCCCTGTGTCCCCCAGGGCAAGAGCCTGGCCCAGGGCTCCTTCACCCTCTTACGAACGAGGGCTTGAGAACACTTAAAAAATCCCCCACAAAGGATGAGCAAAACCAGATTTAATATTCAGTGACAGCACAACAAAGTTCCTTGGCAAGAGTCACTCTGCTCCTGACTGCACAGTTCAGGCACACCAAGGGAAAAAAGCAACAACAAAACCAGGCAATCAAACCAGAAATGAACCGAGAACTGTCCCTGTGTCTTTCTGTGTCTGTAGGTGTGACAAAAGGATAGTGAGGGCAAGGATAAAAGGAATACAGCCTAAGAGCTTAACAGCCCTCAAACTTAACAGAACTTAACTTCTACATTAACCTTAACTTATACCTTAAACTCAACAACTTAGCAAAACAACAACCCCTAGCAGCATTTCACTTAGCTCATACCTTATGACTGAACCTCACTTACAGGCCTAACTCACTCAGATATCCAAGGCACTTCAACACCTCCCAGAGCAGCATTTCTCCCCCATTTCCAGAGCACAGGCACACGTGTGTGCAGACAGACAGCAAGAGGCAGTGCCAGGGAGCTGTCAGAAATTGCCCTGGAGGGCAGGGAAATGCTCACTGTGGATGCTTTTGCATCTCCCCAGCAGGCGAAGGGTTGAGCCTGGAGGAGTGAGGGGATCGGCCCAGGGTCCCTCGTTGTTCGGGGATGCCCCGAGTGCAGCAAACGGGAGAGTTCCCGGCTTGGAGAGGCCCCACTCAGAGGGAGCTCACTGCTCCAGGAGAGCTCCAAGGGGCTCCTTTTGGAGCCCTGTTGATAGGGCCCCAAGAGATGGGCTTTAGTCACAGCAATGTTTCATCCTGGCTGCACTTCGCATCAACAGCTTTCTCTGACACTGTGAGAACAGGGATGTTGTGCCACTGAGGGAAGAAAAACAGTTGCCAAGGCTGCTCCTAAAGAAAGCAGGAGCTGGTTGGACAGCAGCAGTGCCTGGGAGCAGACAGTGTTTGTGACCAGCTGCAGAGGAGCTGAGCCCAGGGGCTGTTGGCCAAGGCTGAGGCCAAACGAGCATTTCTCGGATCCAGGGCTGCCCTGGAAAGGTGGTGGTGGGGATAATTCACACCCTCAGGGTGCTCCCAGTTCCTCCCAGTATTTCCATGTCTGTGCTCCAAGTGCTGCTCACAGCCCTGATCCGTGGGGATGGGAATGTCCCGCTCCCTTCCCAGGGCAGTGTCACACCAGAGCCAGGTGTGCAGGGCAGGACCTTGCCCTGACCCCAAGCACTGTCCCACCTGCAGGATCTGCTTCCCATCGGCCTCTTCCTCCTGCAGCCCCAAGCCCAGGTTGGTGCTAAACAAAGGGTGCTGGCTCAGGGTCATCCCCCGGCGGGGGGCTGTGCACCCCCTCTGCCCCCTCCCCAAATTCCCTCCTGGGGGCAGCAGGAGCTGGGTCAGGAGCCCTGTGGGGAGGGAAAAGGGGGTGACACTGGGATGGGGGTCACACATGCTCTGTGGGACACACATGACCCCTGGGGACACCCTTCACCTTCTCCCGCAGAGCCAGGAGGATGAACTCCAACATGGAGCCCCCAAACCCCAGCAGCACCTTGGGGGGTGGGGTATGGTGGCAGCTTTGGGGGTCTGGGTTTGTCATGACCACTCAGAAACCCCCTCCCAGCCCCACAGCCACTCCCAGGCCCCTCAAACCACCCAACAGCTCCTCCTAGGATGCTCCCAAACCACTCCCTGCAATATCAATGGGCCCAAGAGCCACCATAACCCCATTCCCATCTCCCCCTATACCCACCCAAATTCTCTCCAAATCACACAGCCCTGCCAGGACCACAAACCTCTCTCACAGCGCCTGCCAAACTCCCTCTCAGCACCACAAATGCCCCCAAAAGCCACAAAAGCCCCTCCCAATTCCCCCAGGATTATCTAAACCCCCTCCCACCCCCCATGGCACTGACCAGGAGAGGTTGGTGGACAGGAACATCCACAGCTGGGAGCAGCTCGGGCACTTCAGCAGTGATTTGGGCACTTTGGGGGGCACACCCCACATGGGGAGACCCAGGCCAGGGACTGGGACAGAAAACCAGAATTCCTGAACAGCAGATGGACTCAGGTGGACACATTCTGCCAGCACAACTAAGAGACTGTTGTCCTGTCCCCCAGCCTGGGCAGCCCCAGAACATCCAAATCCTCATGAATATTCCCCTGAACCCCACATTCACCCCCAAATGCACAGTAAAATGGTGCAGCTTTAGATCTCTTTGTTTAATTTCTTTATTTTACCTCAGCTTTGGTTGCTGTGACAAGGTGATGAAGGAAATTATTTAGATTGGAAAAGACCTCCAAGATCATCCATCATTTCTTGATGCCACCAGAAGAAACAATTACACAGCAGGTAACAATTTTCAGGGTGTAACATTAATAAATCTTCTTGCAGCAGATGCCATGAGGTGCATCCCCATCTTCTCGGCAGGGGTGGGATGAGGGCTCTGGGGAGATGGCAGCGAGCACAGGAGCATCCTGCTCTGGGCAGCTGCTGAGGAGGTGGCTCTGCCATGGCTGGCTGGAGGCTGGGCACATGTCCTGCCCTCCTGCTCTCCTCCCAGAGGCAGCAATGATGGGGAGGTTTGGGCACAGCTCTGAGCTCAGCCAGCATGGCCTGGGCACTGCGGGCAGTTGGGACAAGGGGGACAGGAGCCTTCAGCTGATGGGCAGTTTCTGGTTTCTCTCCTTCCAGCAGGGCTCTGCAGATGCTGAGGCTGCTCTGGGCTCTGCAGGGCTCTGCTGGGGCTCAGCCCTGAGCACGGCTGGGCCTGCTCTGCCCTCCCATGGCTCTGACAGCTCTGCATCAGACGAGCCTGTTCTGAGCACACCGACGGAGCTTTCTGCTTGTGCAGGTGAGTGAGACTCTCCTGCAGGCCGAGAGATTGCAGTGAGGGATACACATCCAATTGGCAAGAACCCCAACACTCCACAGTCCCAGCTGAATGCCTGTATGTCCACAGGATGTTTTGTCTGTCCCACTCTTCATTCCTTTTGGGTTGGAATTGTGCAATTGCACTTTCTTCCTCCTCTAGAAGTGCCACGAGTGAGCCAAACCTGGCGAGTGGGCTGTTGTTCCTAAGGCAGTGCAGTCTGGAGTTGGTGAATGAAGAATTGCCCTTCTCCACTTCCCAACCAGAGCAAAAAGCTGTAAGTGGGACTTTTCATCTTTAAGAAAGCACTGACAATTTCAGAGGGAATGCACAGCTCATTCACAGGGTGAGAAGAAAGGGCATCTTCCTAATGAGATGAGGATCAACGGAATCTGGATTCCCAGTCCTGCTCGGAGCTGGCAGGGCACAATCAATTTCCTATTGCTTCAACCACAATTTAAAATAACTTAATATGGGAAACAACCCCAAAATCTATTAAAAAAAGGCTGCTGAGGATCAGTAAGATAGATCCATGCTGTTGGCACATTGACAAAGAAAATAACTGAGTTCTCTTTTACAAAAGATCAGTTACCTCTTAACCCAAAGTTACAAAAGATTTTACACTACACACCTGAGTTTTGTTTTTATTTTTCGTATTTCATCACGTCTTTTTTTCTTTCCTCTTTTTTTTTTCTTAAACCATAAAACATGTCCTAAAAAAGAAATGTCCTTTGCTCCTGGTTCTCATGTGAAGCAGCTCCCTTCCCGCTGGCCCTGGGGCTTGGGGCACTGTCAGCACCTGCTGCTTCAGCCACTGCTTCTGCTGGCTTTGAGAGCAACAACCAAACTGTGGCTGATCCCGAGGGAGCAGCAGCAGGGCCTGGAGCTGATCCCTGAGTCTGGGGCAGGGCTGGACAAATGACCCCACAGCAGCAGCAGCAGCAGCAGGAGGAAATGGAGCTGACTTTGAGCACAGCCCCTGCCACTCTTGCCTCCTGTTTGCAGTGGTGTCACAGCAGCCTGAGGCACCTGGGAGCCCTCAGTGCCAGCAGGGACTTGAGATGGCAGGCCCTGGGCTCCTGGAGGCTGTGCAAGGAACGGAGCTGGGCACTCCCTGTCCATATGGAGCTTGCAGATGGAAAAGGCTGCTGTGCCCAGGCAGCTCCAAGGGCAGAGAAATGAGGCTCTCGAGCACTTGATCTGGGCCAGTTGCACAGTCCTGGGCAGCAGCCAGCGAGCAGAGGGGGAACAGAGGGCACAGCAAGAGGGACAAAAGCAGTCAAGTGCAGAGACTGGAGAGAGCCAGACCTGGCAGAAGGAACAGCTGCTTCCTTGCACTCTTGAAGAGAGCTCTTGGCTGTTTCAGAGCACTGAAAGGCATGAAGGGCAGAGAGGAAGTGACACCAAGCAATGCTCCTGTTTTCACACCCTCCCCTCTCAGTGTCCCAGAAGGAATTGGATGAACTGTATTCGCCTCTCTGAGTCGTCTCCTTCAGCATGAGCAGCTTAGCACCAGGAGATAAAGGGCCTGAAGCCTTAGGCCTCAAGAGCTGACCAAGAGGGAATTTCTGAGCAAACTAATGCTGCTAACATGGACCAAGCTGAATGGAGCAGATAGAATCCTGGAATTCTAGAATCCTTTCTGTTGGAAAAGACCTCTGAGCTCATCAAGCCCAGCTGTTCACCCAGCACTGTCAGCCCAGCACTAAACCACATCCCTGAAGTGCCAAGGCCTGAACAAGAGGCCTGACTGAGGCCTGAACAGGCCTGAGCCAAAGGTGACCTCTCGATGAGCCTTCCAACCAAAGGCCATCTTTGTATCTACTCATTAACGAAATATGCACGATCATTAGCATTGTGATAGATGTATCCACTAATTAGTGAATCATGTATTGACTTTTCTGTATTTAGAAGCTAAACAAGGCCATGAAATCCAACATCTGGCCTGGTTTGGGGCTGTATGGTCAAAGTCAACTCCCTTGGTTCCTCCTTGAGCCCTGGCCAGGCTTTGGGAGAACCCAAGAGGAGAATGAATCCAGATGTTCCTGCACTGGAAGTGCTGTCAGTTTGTTTGTTCAGCACTCTCCAAGCTGGGCTCTCTCCCAGCGAGGTTGGAAGCCTCACCTGTGGCTGGACACAGCTGCAGGAATTCCAGTGTCCAGAGTGGCTCTGCAGTCCTTGGCTGTGACAGCTTCCCCAGCTGCTGTGTGGGTCTGGGTGATGGTAAAGTCTGAGGCTAACTGCTGATGGATCTTTCTAAATCATTATAGGCAATCTTTGGTAGTGATGATTGGGTTCATTGCTGAGCTTCTCCTTTTGTAATTCTTTGCAAATGATTTTGTATATTGCTGAACTTATCCTTTTGTAATTCTTGGCAGTGTTGCATTTATATAAATTACACAATTCCTTCAGTTGCTGTCTGTGTCTTTGGTGCTCACCCTGCCACTGGCAAAACAGGGCCCCTCCTGCCCAAGTGATCCCTGAGAAGACAAAAACCATCACTCCAAATATCCCCCCTTCCTCCTTGTTCCTCCACTTTATACTCTGAGCATGATGTCCTGTGGTCTGGGATATCCCTGGGGTCAGTTGGGTCACCTGTCCTCTGTGTCCCCTCCCAAGCTCCCCCACACCCCCAGCCCCTCCCCAGCATGGCTGGACAAGGGGCAGGAAAGGCCTTGGCTCTGTGCAAGCTCAGCGAGAACAAAACCATCTGTGTGTGATCAACCCTGTGCTCAGCACAGCCCCAAAGCACAGCCCCAGGAAAGCCCTGGGAAGGAAATTCCCTCTGCCCCAGCCAAAGCAGCACTCCATGGCCATCCAGCATCACCACGGCTCCACAGGCTCCTTTCTGACCATGACAATCCCCATCCCAGCAGGGCAAAGGTTGTTGGCCATGGACCCAACCTCAGCAAAGTGTCTCCTGCAGGTTGTCCTGGCATTGGACAGTAGGAAGGGGGCTCTGTGCTGGTTGCCATGGCAACCTCTGTTCCAATGATGCCCTATGGTGGTTGCCATGGCACCCGAGCCCAGCAGTGTCTCAGTGCAAGTGTCCCTGGCATCAGTCCCGCCAAGGGGTTTCCATGGCAACTGCCATAACAGGTGACCCAGGTGTGGTGTCCCAGTGATGGTTGCCATGGAAGCAGTCCCCAGCACTGACCCTTTCTGTCAGGCTGACCTGGCCTTTGGCCCTGGCACTGGGCTTTGCTGCTGGTTCCACGGTGCCTGCCCAGCCAGCGCGGCACAGGGCAGGTGGCCATGGCACAAACCCCAGCCATGGATCCCCTGTGGCTCTGGGCAGTGACACCAGCCCTGAGCAATGGGCTGCTGCTGTGGGGTCAGTGAAGTGGCCATGGCAACAGCCCCTTGCAATGGCCCAGTGCAGGTTGGCATGAGAATCCAGCATCACAGCTGGCCCAGGGCAGGGCTGCAGTGCCCTTCCCAGCAGCCTGTCTGCACACAATCACTTCCACGGCTCTCTGCATTTCTCTTCCCCTCTCTTGGCTCACTCACACATCTCAGGGGCAAAATCTGCCCCTATGTGCTGCTCTATGGTCGACCCTACCAAGTACCATATTCCAGCAAACAAACCTGTAAAAGGAGAGGTTGATTTGAATAATTATCTCATTTCTCTGCTCTTAAAACTTTACAGGATTTGCAGCGAACAGTGGTGATCTCCAGACTGAGGGGATTGGACACACCAGGGCATGAGTTCCAGGCCAGGAGATCGGGTCTCCTTGAAAGACTGGGGATCTGCTCCACTCTAGCCAAAGTTTTATTTCCAAATACTATTGACAACTTTTTACAATGCACAGCTCAAGATGACACCTCCTGGGGATTTGAAGAAATCTGGACCAAACTTACTTCATGGGTACCCAGCTGAACTTGGTTAAAACATCTGTTTATAATCACCACCATAATAATTGCTGTGTGGTTTTAGCTTGGATCAAGGTTCAGTGTTGTAGCTGTAGTAATGCCTTATGCTATAAAATGAAATATAGATATTTCATATCTATAATCATATAGAGACCAGTTCCCATTAGAAACATAGTCTCAAGAAAAGAGGGGACTTGATGAGGACAGGAGAACAGAACAGAAGAGCCTTTTACTCTTTTGAAAAGGACAGTGGAACAGAACAACATTTACTCTTATCAGGGAGAATAGAACAGAAGAGCAAATAAATAAAGTAATGCTTATACATCAAGTAAGCAGGGATAGCTCATGAATATGTAATCAGTGTGTGTGATTAAAAACTGTTCACCTGATGCTCAGAGCACTCGATTTGAGGAAATGATCTCTGAGTGACCAGTGCTGCAATAAAGAATGACTGCTTTCTAATATTCAAGCTCTGTAAGTTTGTCTGGCTGATTTCAGGATCAGTTCCAAAGGGCCCCGCAGTGTCACAATGGTCACAATGGTTCCATGAGGTCCCACAATGTCACAAAAGGTCCCTTGGATCCATGGAGCCACAAAATGCCACAATGGCCCCTTGATTCCATGGGGTTCCGCAGTGTCACAATGGTCCCCTTGATTCCATGAGGCCCCACAGTGTCACCCTAGGGCAGGAGGCCAGGAGGGTTTTGTACCCCACACACTGCAGTTCCCTGGGCCAGCTGGCACCAACACCTTCTCCCAAGCCAGAGCTCCTGGGCACAGCCAGGGCTGTGCCTCATTGCAGCTCCCTGCAAACCATGGCAGTGACTTCGATGCCAAAACCCAAGTCACAGACAGTTTGCTACTCTTTATGGCTATATTTGACCAGGAAATGTCCCATTGTGGGGTGTCTCTTTCCTGCAGTCACTGCAATATTTGGACCATGCATGGATCTCTGAGTGAGAGAAATGGCCAGTGCTGCACCTCTGCTCTGACTCGTGGATGGTGGGAAATGCTCTGTAGGGGCGACTGGAATGATGGAAAAAGGACAATTGGCAGCACAGAGGGAAACCCATCAGGGCTGCTGGGCTGGGGCAAGACATTGCTGCCTGGGTAGGGAAGGTGGCTGTGAAAGTCCCTCCTGTGGATGCTCACATGCCCAAGAGTTGGGCACTGGAGCATTGTAACAACAGACAGGAGGATTGGGCTGCCAGGATTAAAGTGTCTCAGGTGGGTCTGGGGTGGCCACACATTGGTGAGTTACTTCTGGCTCATTGGGTTAGTTATGCCTCAGGGAATCAGGGAAGAGATGCAACCTCCAGATGGGCTCATGATAGAGGGGTGGATTTAACCATGGACAGCATCTCCAGGTTATCCATGACTGTGGAACATGTGCTGGGATCAAGCAGGCCAAGCGGGCAAAGCCCCTGTGGTGTTGGGGATGATGGTGGAAATACCAGTCTGGGGGAGCCTGGCAAATCGATGACATCACAGTGCCACAGACCCACCAGGGCAAGCACTGCTGCTGGCAGTGCTGGGAACAGCTCCAGGGTGGATGGAGACATACTCTGTGCCTCACGGCACTGCCCAAAACACCACCCTGGGCCTGGAAAAGCAAGTCCTGTGGCGACAGGGCCCCCAGAAAGAAGAGAGTTGGACAATGGGACTCATTTCCAGAACAGCCTCAGGGACACCTGCACCAGAGGGCACGGGATTGAGTGAGTGTTTCATATTCCCTGTCAGTCACCAGCTCTGGGGAAGCTGAACAGTGCAAGAGACTGCTAAAAACCACCTTAAAAGCAATAGGTGATGAGATCTTCCAACATTGGGAGCTGCATTTAGCCAAGGCCACTGGTCAGTGAACACCTGAGGCTCCACCAGTCGAGCTGACAATGCCCAGTGAAATCCTCCATGGGCCATAGAAGGGGGATGAAGTGCCCATGGTGCCCAGGAGAAATGTGTTAGGGAAGAGAGTTTGGATCAGTCATGGCTCAGGAAAGGCAAACCCATCCCTGGGATTGTTTTTCCTTGAGGACTGGACAGAGTCAACATCTGCACGATGTTTTCTGCTCTATGGAACCTGGGGACTACCCACGGACAACATAGAGACTGGTCTGTTCTCCCCCCGAGTACCCGCGGCAACATAGAGACTGGTGGGTAGTCCCCCCGAATACCCGCGGAGCATGTAGAGACTGGTCTGTACTCCCCCTCGTGTACCCGCGGACAACATAGAGACTGGTCTGTACTCTCACTGACAACCCGCGGACAACATAGAGACTGGTCTGTACTCCCCCTCGTCTACCCGCGGACACCTTGAAGCACTAATAGAGACTAGACCCTGGTACCCCCGATAACCAAGTTCACCCCGACCAACTCAACATAGAGACTGGTATTTACTCCCCCCGAATACACGCGGACAACATAGAGACTGGTCTGTACTTCCCCCGACTACCCGCGGACAACATAGAGACTAGTCTCTACTCCCCCCAACTACCCGCGGACAACATAGAGACTGGTCTGTTGTCCCCTCGCCTACCCGCGGAGCACATAGAGACTGGTCTGTACTCCCCCCGAGTTCCCGCGGACAATATAGAGACTGGTCTGTACTCCCCCCGACTACCCGCGGACAACCTGAAGCACTAATAGAGACTAGACCCTGGTCCCCTCGATAACCAGGTTCACCCCGACACACTCAACATAGAGACTGGTCTGTACTCCCCCCGACTACCTGCGGACAACATAGAGACTGGTCTGTACTCCCCCCGACTACCCTCGGAGCACATAGAGACTGGTCTGTACTCCCCCCGACTACCCGCGGAGCACATAGACACTGGTCTGTACTCCCCCCGACTACCCGCGGAGCACATAGAAACTGGTCTGTACTCCCCCCGACTACCCGCGGAGCACATAGAGACTGGTCTGTACTCCCCCCGACTACCCGCGGACAACATAGAGACTGGTCTGTACTCCCCCTCGTCTACCCGCGGACACCTTGAAGCACTAATAGAGACTTGACCCTGATCCCCCTGATAACCAAGTTCACCGTGACCAACTCAAAATAGAGACTGGTCTGTACTCCCCCCGACTCCCCGCGGACAACATAGAGACTGGTCTGTACTCCCCCCGACTACCCGCGGACAACACAGAGACTGGTCTGTTCTCCCAAGGAGTTCCCGCGGAGTACATAGAGACTGGTCTGTACTCCCCCCGAATACCCGCAGACAACCTGAACCACTGATAGAGACTAGACCCTGGTACCCCCGATAACCAAGTTCACCCCGACCAACTCAACATAGAGACTGATCTTTACTCCCCCCGACTACCCGCGGAGCACATAGGGACTGGTCTGTACTCTCCCCGAATACCACGGGACAACATAGAGACTGGTCTGTACTCACCCCGACTACCCACGGAGCACATAGAGACTGGTCTGTACTCCCCCCGACTACCCGCGGACAACCTGAAGCACTAATAGAGACTAGAGCCAGGACTCTGGGAGCCTTGGGAATTGTCCTCTGGGATCCATGGTACACACTGCAATGGCTTGGGATTCCAGTTTGCAGCAAGGAAAAGATTTTCCGGCCCTTGAAGGCAAAGCTCTTGAGGGGCTGAAGGGCAGGTGGAGATAGTGCAATGACACTTAAGGGCCAGCCTGTCCTGGCAATGACTCAACAGTGATAACTTCCTCTGGGGAAGCACCAGCACAGAATTTGGATGAAGAATCCAAAATTGGAGGGATGGGATCTGAATTGTGCAGGGCAGGGTGGATGGGCTGTGTTTTGAGAGTAATTATTTACTCATACAGAATTATTGATTTCTATTCCATCCATTTTCAGTCAGTTCCAGTTCTATTTTCAGAGTTCCACCTTCTCAGCTGATTGCTCTTTGTGTCCCCTCCTATCTCTTCTGCCTCTCTTGGCCTGCTCTCTTTCTCTCACAGTGTCTCTCATTAGCCAGGGCAGCTGCCAGCCAAAGACCCCCTGCTGATTTTGTTGCCAATCCGGCTG
>NW_028147635.1:3785041-3805041 GCF_008360975.1 Lichenostomus cassidix
TGACTCAACAAGACCTTCTGTGAGAAATTTTGGGGTGGACCATGACCCCCATTCCTGTCTCCCTGAGCCACTGCGAGGGAGGAGGGAGAGAATCGGGAATAAAGTGAGACCTAGGAGGGAGGGAGGGATTGGGAAAAAGTGGTTTAGGATTTGTTTCACTTCTCATTTTTCCTGCTCTGATTCTGACTGGGAATAAATCCAATTAGTATCCTGCAGTCGACTCCCCTTTGCCCAGAATCCATACAGGATCTCTTCCTGCCCTTATCCCACCTCAGGAGCCTTTCCTTGTATTTTTTCCCCACCCAGGTGTGGAGGGGAGAGGGATGTAACAGATTTGGGGGACACCAGGAATCCAGCCAGGATCATCACACCACACACAGTCACGGGAATCAGCCAGAGGAGCCCATTTACCCCTGAAGAGAATCCAGAATAGGAGAATTTGGGGTCAGGGAGAAAGTCAGATCCATCAGGACACCCATGGTCTCAGGGACACCCTGAGATGAAACAGCCATAAGCCTGAAATCTGGCTCCATGGAATGCCTGGAATCCTACAGGATGATCCTGTTCCTTGCCTCTCCTGATGGTCTGGATGAGGGGATTCAGGGCTACCTCAGTGCATTCATAGATGAGTTGTGGTGAAGACCATGGGGGGAGCAGGTGGTCACCCTGCAGCCCATGGAGTCCACAGGGGTGCAGAGATCCACCCACAGCCCATGCCAGAGGAGCTGGTGGATGCCTGGAGGAAGCTGTGGGAGTCTCATATAAAGAGTTAAAGCTGTAAAGGCCTTGCCAGGGAGAGAAAGGCCTTGGTCCTGGGATGGAAGCAGCCTGGCCTCAGCTCAGGAGAGTCTGCACCTTATGGACCAGAGGACTCACGTTGCAGCAGAAATTTGGGTGGGATGTTGCTCATGAGATTGGACCCACACCAAAGGAGTTCCCAGAGGACAGTCTCTCATGGGAGGGACCCTGCGGCTAAGAGGACCTGTCTCCCTAACAGACTGACCAGAGAACAAACCCCTTACCCTGTCCCTGCCTGTGCTGTTGGTTGGAAAGAGGGAGGGGGGTGAGCAGAGAAGCTGCTTCTTAAGAGGGAAGGGGTGAGAGCAGAGAAACTGTCTTAAGAGAGAGAGAATGAGCAGACACAAATAGTATTTTTAGTAGAAGAATTGTGGTGATGAATAGGTTTATGGATTTGCTCTATGGACTAAGAAAATACCCCAAACCCTGTCCCCTACCCGAGCTGTTGGTTGGTAGGAGGGAGGGGAGTGAATAGAAGATGGGCTCTTAAGAGGGTTCTTATTTTTACAACTCATTTTTCCTCCGACTCAGTTAGGTAATTAACTCACTTTGCAACTTTTAAGTTTGAAGCCTTCTTGCCCTTTTCTTCCATGTGTCCCCTTGTCAATGTCCTATCTCACTTAACTCATGAATATGGTGTGTGTTTAAAAGTTTTTTTTCCTTTCCCCTCTCCTGCATGCCTGCAGCAGGAGAGAGCAGGGGTGCCTGGCCTTTAGTCAGGGTCAAACCCCGACATGTGATCTCTTGGCTCTTTGGCAGCCTGGAGATGGCTGGAACATGCCTGGGGGCAGCTGTGACTGTCAGTGACTTCCCAGCCCTTTAGGAGGATGGAGAGTGCAGGGATGTCACCATGGAGCCCCCGTGAATGCCTGTGACCTGCCAGCTCCTTAGCAGCATGGAGACACGTGGCATGTCACCCCTGAGACCCTGTTGTGGACTGCAATCTCCGTGCAGGTGGCTTGGCAGATGGGAGACTCCTGGGATGTCCCTATGGAGTTGCTGGGATTGTGTGTGTGCTGTCAGTGTTCCTTCAGGGAACAGTTCAGGGGCAACAAAATCATCAATAAACTTACTGAAGAACACATTCCATACTAAACAGCCAAACAAATCAATGATAAAAGATTTTCAGCCCAGGGGACTGGCTATGCGTGTGGGAAAGCACCTGGGATGAGTTATCAATCAGGGGCAGACAAGGAACAGCTGGGACACAGGGAGCTGCCTGAAGGAGGGGTAACTGTGGGCCAATTATCAGAGGAGTGATATAATGCCAGAGGCCCATGATCAGAGGGCTCTCAGGGAGTGGCTCTTAGCAGGGAGACTTCACACCTTTCTGCAGGCATTCAGGAACTTGGTTGACGAACAGGATGTCAAAATACTTTTGGATTTCCCAGCCAACAGCATCATTCAAACGGTGAAACAAGCTTAAGGTAAGAGCTGTGTAGCTTTTTACTCTAAACCTATGCCATGGGCTTGTGCTGAGCAAGATGGGCAAGTGGTCAGGGGATCCTCTGCTCACTGAATCCTCCCTCCAACTTCATCTAGCCTAAAATTTTCTGGAGCTGTAAAATGGGGCAGTCAATACGTTTATTCCCGGGATCAACCGGCAACCACATCAGTCCTTTGGACTGTGTTGAGCTGGTACCTAAGAAGGTGGGGGTAGACCCCCCCACCCGACTGATAAATTGCTAGACATGATGTCCAGAAATTCACAATCTGCCCCACCGTGATTTGGTGGAAAATGAAACAGAGCTGGTGAGATTGGAATTTTATAACTCGGGATTGTTTTGTTTGACTAATGAGAATGTACATTTTACCCACGCCGTGGAAGGATTTGGCCAGGCTGCTGGAGGTACACTAAGATCTTCCACCTAAACACAACATGGGAAGGAACAGCAGCCTCCAGAGCACCAGAGAGAACAGTGGAAGAAGAAACAGCAAAGAACCAAAGGGTGGCACACTGAGAACATCCCACCCTGGACCCGCAAACAGCACGGATTCAGCACAAGAAAACGTCCAAATGGTGGTGATTCCCGCCAAAAATTCAGCTTGTCCATGCTGTGGGACCCAGATGTACTGGCTGTCGGGCTTGACTGAACACCTGAAAAGAGCCCACGGGAAAAGCAGGGTTTGGTTTCAATGTGCTAAGTGTGGTAAGCAAAGCACTAACTTTCATAGTATTGCTTGTCACTATCCCAAGTGCAAGGGATCTCCAGCTGGGGGGTGGATCTGTCAAATATGTGGTAGGAATTTTTTGACCAAGATCGGCCTTGGTCAACACAAGAGTCATATGCATCCTGTGAGCATGGAGCAGGAAAGGATGGCTGCATCCCACCCCAAAAAGAGCTCTGCCCGGGGAGCACACAAAAGAGTGTGGACAAAAGAGGAGGAACAACTTTTGATTAAACTGGAGCCACAGTTTGAAGGAAAGAGAAACATCAATAAATTAATTGCGGAACACATTCCTTCAAAAACACCTAAGCAAGTAAGTGAAAAAAGGAGACTGTTACACAAGGGACCAGCTTCGGCACTGGGAGAAGAGGCAGAGATGACTTCTGAATCAGAAGATGATGAGGAGCAGCTGGGGAACGTCGACCCCAGGAGGGGCAATTAATAGTAGAGTGTGTGACAGGCAGCCTCATTCAGACTCATTATTTGTAAGTGTCACACATGTAACGATTTTCAGATTCCAGTATTTAATTTCAGATGAATTTCCTTCTGTTCCACGGCAATGACAAAGTGCTAACATATGCAAATACATCCCATGTTGTTCTTTGGATAAAAAGGAAAGAGGAAAGCATACTGGGATTCATATGAATGGTAACTGCTAATTTAAATTTAAAAGCATCTTTCAGCTACAGAGCCCAAAGCCTGGCAGATCAGTTCATGATCTCCAGCGATTTCTCAAAGGTAGTCTCTTCCTTCTGTGGGGCATAGCATTCCCAAAGGCTAGACAAATAGACATATAACAACAATAGTTAGAAATGTGACAATGATTAATGGAACTTAATTGGTCTTAGCACCTTGTTAGACTTAGCCATTCCTTTTGAAACCTTTTCATTTTAAAGAAAATTATTTTGGTCTGATTTACATACGGTTATATATCAATTTTCCAAATTTAGATTGAAGTCCATACGGTAATTACTAATGTGGCCATTTTTTTATATGTGTGTGTTAAAAAGGGTACCACTCTTTTCTTTCTGGCTTACTTGCCCTCTTGCATCTGAAGGCATACAATTATTACAAGGTTCTGCTAGGATAGCTGAGACTGATCCAGGAACAACCCTGTGGGTAACACTGTTCTGGGAATATAAAAAAGGAAACCATTTAATTAGTTTCATTTTGGGAGTTTTGTGTTTCATTGCAGCTTTTAATGGATTAACTCTTTATTATATTGTCTAACATTGTTCTTTTGTGTTCCTCTTTGTCTGGAGTTAATTTTATTCAAATAAAAGGAGTCTCTGGCTGCAGCTCTCACAGTTGCAAGGGTATTCAGCAGTTCTTTTTGCTTCTGTGGCTTTAGGGGCTCCTTGTCTCACATCTGGACACACTTAGCTTTTCATCTGATGAGGACACACTTGAGTGTGCAAAGTTGTTTATGATATTGAAACAAACTCGCACAATAATAACTCACGTTAGAGTGGGGAGAAGGATGAATTCCTGCTTCCTTTACCCCCCTTTTGGAAATTCTTCTATTTTCTGCTAGCTACTTTCATTTTGCAGCATCACCTGTTCTGTTGACCTTCTCTGCAAGCAGGCAGAACTTGGTTTTGAGGGGAAGACATCCTTCACACTTTCCCCTCAGCAGTCTCAATTTGCATCTCTTCTGGCTCCTTGAAGACTCGGCCAGGCAAGCACACACAAAAAGCATCCAAAACCATATTCAATTGACGCACACTAAAATCAAACAGACACTCCAAAGTCATGTTTCAAAAATGTAAGCTACTTTTTTGGGATCTTTTCCATATGAATTTGCGAGCTCTTTCCAGGACCTCAAATTTGCTACTGAAAAACAGCACATTAACAGTAACTGACCGTTCCACCAATTCCCAGAACAAATAAGCTCACAAATATCATCTACACGCACACACAGGAGTCCCAGAGGGATACTTATTAGCTCATGCAGAGAAGCAGCGTAGATGCAAAAATTCAACAGACGTCCAAAACACGTTTCAGCACTCAACTAGTTACACTGATCTCACAGGCATCCCCGCATGGATTTATATGCCAGCAAAACACAAATTAACACAGGTAATTTGCACACACACAGTACACTCACACACATTCAAAAAAAATTCAAAAGTGCCTGAGCAAACTCTGCTCAAAAAAAAAGATTCTCACAGTAACCCAGGCAGGAGAGTTGAACTTCAAAATACTTTGCAATTGGATTTTAACCCTGGCAGGAGAGTTGAACTCCAAAATACCAAATGCAATTGCATTTAACCCAAGTAGGAGGCAGGAGACTTGAACTCCAAAATATCTTGCAATTGTATTTTTTAACCCAAGTAGGAAACTTTAACCCTAAAACACCTTGCAACTGCATTTTAACCCAGGCACTGACATTCAAAATCACAGTTATAAACACAGGAACATTCAACTCAACTTCTGTAGCTGCTTAGTCACTTTATACATGTATTAGATAAAGGATAGCCAATACCATCACTAGTGATTTTACTAGATTCTTTAGCTATTTTATACAGTCAAAACACATAGAGATGGACTGTTTTAAAGTTCATTGGTCCAGACTTGAGCAAAGCTCCAGTATTCAGTTTCCCGTTGAATCTGAATGTCCTGGCCTCTGGTATTAATTAGGTCTTCTCTCTTATCTCTCTTGACCCAGACCTGGTGTCTCTGACCAGCCAGGGGTGTTGTTTGGAGCTGATGTTCCATTAACGGCCGCTGATAGCTCTTTATCTTTTGGGTTACTCCCAGTCTGTTGATATGATGAGTTCCTCAAACCTCACCTGATATAACAATGCCCTGGGAAAAAACGGAATATTCTTTTTCCCAGGGTAAAGGCAAACAAAACCCTTTGACTAAAGTTATACAAAATTTTTAAACTGGTATATTTTCCAACATAAGTAGTAGAGCGAAGCATGCAAAGGAACCTAGTCCTGCTGTGGCTTTGCTCGGAAATCTTTCTTTCCTGATAGTTTTCCAGTGATTCTTTGAGTGGTTTGAAGGTGCCTCTGCCATCACATCTCTTGAGCGGCGGTTAGCGGCCTGGGATGTCAGCACTGAGGCTCTGTGAGTGAATGCCTGCAACACGAGGGCTTCTCGGCAGCATGCAGACTCCTGGGGTGTGCCTATGGTTCTCCTGGGACCACCTGTGAGGTCAGTGTTCTGAAACATGGATAGCTCGAGCAGTTCCCCACGGAGTTCCTGTGACAAGATGTGATCTCTTGGCTCTTTGGCAGCCTGGAGATGGCTGGATACGTTGCCCAGGGGGCAGCTGTGACTGTCAGTGACTTCCCAGCTCTTTAGGAAGATGGAGAGTGCAGGGATGTCGCCATGGAGCCCCTGTGAGTGCCTGTGACCTGCCAGCTCCTTAGCAGCATGGAGACACGTGGCATGTCACCCCTGAGACCCTGTTGTGGACTGCAATCTCCGTGCAGGTGGCTTGGCAAATGGGAGACTCCTGGGATGTCCCTATGGAGTTGCTGGGATTGTGTGTGTGCTGTCAGTGTTCCTTCAGAGAACAGTCCAGGGGCAACAAAATTATCAATAAACTTACTGAAGAACACATTCCATACTAAACAGCCAAACAAATCAACGATAAAAGATTTTCAGCCCAGGGGACTGGCTGTGCGTGTGAGAAAGCACCTGGGATGAGTTATCAGTCAGAAGCGGACAAGGAACAGCTGGGACACATGGAACTGCCTGAAGGAGGGGTAACTGCGGGCCAATTATCAGAGGGCTCTCAGGGGGTGGCTCTTAGCAGGGAAGCTTCACACCTTTCTGCAGGCATTCAGGAACTTGGTTGACGAACAGAACTTCACAACAATAGTGAATGACTCAGAGCAGGACTGCTACTGATGCCTGGGTAGGATGAAGCAGATAAGAACAACGACCCAAGATAACAACAGAGCGGGTACTCGGGAAGGTAACTTGAGAAGACCTCCCCATAAATGGGTGAAAAAGAGAGCTACAAAGAAAGGTAAATATCTGCGCTTCTAGCCTTTGTTCCACTGAAATAGGGGAAACTCATCAAGATTAAGATGAGAGCTTGGTTACAAACTGGGCATCTGTCTTAGGTTCCATGGAAGGTGTAATTGATAATGGAAGGTGGAAGTGTATATTCTATTATCATCTGCACAAGCTGTTAAAAACAGGTGGGGCAATGTTCTTTATCTTCAGCATGACTCAGCCCTGATACCACTCTCCGTGGGGGCTGTCTCTTCTAATGAGCTATCAAGGTCTTCAGGAATGGCTCATAGAAATGCATCAACCCATTGTGAGATGCCCCGCCCAGAGGGGAGGAACTGAACATTCTCTCCTGCATATAAGCTGAGCCTCTACAACAGCAGGACTTGTTTTTTCCACTGGACATCCAGAGACGGATTGGATCTTTCTTTTGGATCATCACTTCAACAAGACCATATCCATCACTCCAAGAGGACAGCAGCCACCACTTAACTGGGCTGCTACCATCACCGTGACCAAGAGGGTGGTAGCTTGCATTCTGACTTTTTCAGTTTAACCTGTTGCTTTTGTATTATTGCTTATTGAAAATTTTTTCCTATTAAATTGTAGGTCTGACTTGGCATCTCTTGCAACATATTTGTGTGTGGGTAATTCCTCGGCTGGTTTGCTTCCAAACTAGCACAACATTGCTGCAGGGGTCACACGTCCTTGTGATCCTGCTGGATACCCTGCATAGGGTAAGGAAGCCAATCTCTGCCCAGCTAAATACCCTTGGATTCCCCAGCCAACAGCATCATTCAAACGGTGAAACAAGCTTAAGGTAAGAGCTGTGTAGCTTTTTACTCTAAACCTATGCCATGGGCTTGTGCTGAGCAAGATGGGCAGGTGGTTGGGGGGTGTGCTGCTAACTGAATCCTCCCTCCAACTTCATCTTGCCTAAAATTTTCTGGAGCCGTGAAATGGGGCAGTCAATACATTTATTCCAGGGATCAACTGGCAACCAGACTAGTCCTTTAGACTGTGTTGACCTGGTGTCCAGAAGGGCGGGGGTTGACCCCCCCGACCAACAAATTGCTGGACATGATGTCCAGAAATTCACAATCTGCCCCACCATGATTTGGTGGAAAATGAAACAGAGCTGGTGAGATTGGAATTTTATAACTCGAGATTGTTTTGTTTGACTAATGAAAATGTACATTTTACCCACGCCGTGGAAGGATTTGGCCAGGCTGCTGGAGGTACACTGTTGTAGAAAATAAAAAGAAAGCAGGCGGGTAGGCTGGGGGCGCGCGGCAGAAGGACGCACAGCAGGCAGTCTGCGGTTCTCCAGTGGTTTATTATGCGGTGCAGTAGGGAAGGTCCGGGGAAGGAGAGACGGGGCGGAGAAGCAGGGACGGGCGTGGGGTCTGGAGCTCCGGAGGCTGCAAGCTGTCAGCGGCAGTTGGTGTCGGGCAGCAAGGTGTCCCGGTGAGCAGGACAAAATGGCCGTTGAGCACACAGTGGAATAGGGTCTTAAGGGGAAGGAGAGAGGGAGTGGTTTGGCACGCAGGCCAACCGGGAAAGCCATAGGGAAGAGGGACAGGGGTAACAACCAATCATTACAAGGGAGGGGAGGATACATAATCCAAACCAACCAATGGGGTACAACTTAGGAGGGGAACAAAGAAGAACAGCCTGGAAACTAAGCCATATATGGGAAAGGGGCGGGGGAGGCGTCTGGGCCAATGATCTTCTTAGCTGGTGCATACATTGCCACAGGGGCTCATGGGCTGATCTCACTGTCACCATGACTGAGACAGCACAGGCTGTCCCTGCCCCCACGGCCGGCCCTCTAGCTGGCAACTCGGAGGTAAAACCTCCACACCTCCCCCTTTTTTACCAACTAAATGAGGGAAAGGAGAACAGTTTGAACATTTTACTCTGAAATCTATGGATGTTAAATGTAAATGCCAAATTATTAACGACTTGCACAAAATGTGCCTGGAGCAATTTATGCGATTTCAGAGTAAAAGTTCGATTTAAAGCAAATAAGGAAACACAAGTATAAATAACTTTATTGGATGGGGGAACCATTGGACAGCTCTTTATGGGGGATGGGGTACGTGCAAAATCTTTATTTTTCAGCTCGGTGGTCTGGAGCTGCCGGCAGAGATTTTTTGTATTTCAGCTCTGGTGTCTTTGCCTGCCGGTGGCTTTTCTTGATGTTTTCTGGTAGTGCCTCTGATAGCAGCACGCGAATGAAAAGTATGGTTTTGACCTGTGGAGACACTACTTGAGACACCGTTAGAGCAGATGGCAGTTGGCAGTGCTGTAGATGTTCATGGGGACCCAAAGCGGCATGGGGGAGGGCGACATAACCGGCGGGAAGGAGAGCGCAAAAGGCGGGAAGGGAAAGCGGGAG
The DNA here is from genome assembly GCF_008360975.1 of Lichenostomus cassidix. Taxonomy (NCBI): domain Eukaryota; kingdom Metazoa; phylum Chordata; class Aves; order Passeriformes; family Meliphagidae; genus Lichenostomus; species Lichenostomus cassidix. Next base: position 3,794,382 of record NW_028147635.1, read on the forward strand.
GCGGGAAACGCGAAGGTTTGTGGGAAGAAGAAGCTGCTTCAGGGGACTTGAGCACGCCATTTTAGATGTTAGGAAAGAGCCCCCCACCGCCATTTTGGGGACTCACGGATTTTTGGGGGTAAGGTCAGGGAAGAGAAAAAGGGAAGGGGGTTTGCCGTTGGCCGAAACCGGACATCAAGGCAATGGTCAAGGGCTTTACGGTACCGTTGATCGAGGCCGGACATCAAAATTCCAGACAAGGGCGAAAGGATAAGGGAAAAGGGGGCAGCCGTTAGCTGAAACCGGAGACTAGGTCCCAGTTAAGAGCTTGGAAAGAATTTTGTGGCTGTTGACGAAGACACAAAGTCTCCGTCAAGAGCACTTTTGTGACCGTTGGCTGAGACACGAGGTCTCAGTCAAGGGCAATGGGGTGAGATTTAAGCGGGTTAGGGAAAGAGGGGTGAGGGAAAAGGGTTCGTTGCCGTCGGTTCCAACATCCAAGGGCAACAAATTAGGTTTAAGGGGTATAGGGTAGATGTTTAGGGAAGATTTTCCCCGAACACCGGAAAGGTCTGAGGGATACGCTAAAGCAGATTTCTGATAAGGGGTTCGAGAAACCGCGTCGGCGTCTTCTCCCAGACAACCTAAGCGGAGCACCAAGGCAGGCTCCCAGATAAAGGGTTCTAGGAGCACCGCATCGATGCATCATCTCAGGCTATAAGGGGACTGCCATCTGCATCAGCTGAGCTGCTTCTCCAAAACTCAGCCGAGGGGGACAGGCAGCAAGGGGGAACAAAAGGGGTCAGTGAGTGCTGCCCAATTGCATTCACTAAGTACCTTTTGTTAGAAAGGGGAAGGATAAAGGGGAAAGGAAGGTGGGAGGATGGAACATTCACCCCTATTAAATTTTGGGATAGGTTAACTAAATAATGGGGTTAACGAAAAAGCGCGTCGTTTTGTTAGGCATGGCGCAGATGTTACGTGCCAGCCCATTTCTGCCACTCGCGAGGGGTTAGGGTTAATAGGAAAGGGGAAAAGGAAATTTTTTTGCCTCACCCATGCAGTGTTCTCCACTGCCGCTGTGAGCTGGGGAACTAGGTTGCATCGGTCCGGCGCTTGATGTTGGGCAGGTCCGGACTTCATGAGCTAGCTCGCCACTCACCGGGAACACTGCACTTCGCTTGCGTCCGGTTGGCTCAGTCCCTCTGGTTAGCTCAGTCGGCCCAGGGATCATCACTCTTCTCTTCGAAAGAGAAAGTGGGCTCGGAGGGTCACGTTGGTTCGCCACTTGTTGTAGAAAATAAAAAGAAAGCAGGCGGGTAGGCTGGGGGCGCGCGGCAGAAAGACGCACAGCAGGCAGTCTGCGGTTCTCCAGTGGTTTATTATGCGGTGCAGTAGGGAAGGTCCGGGGAAGGAGAGACGGGGCGGAGAAGCAGGGACGGGCGTGGGGTCTGGAGCTCCGGAGGCTGCAAGCTGTCAGCGGCAGTTGGTGTCGGGCAGCAAGGTGTCCCGGTGAGCAGGACAAAATGGCCGTTGAGCAGGACAAAATGGCCGTTGAGCACACAGTGGAATAGGGTCTTAAGGGGAAGGAGAGAGGGAGTGGTTTGGCACGCAGGCCAACCGGGAAAGCCATAGGGAAGAGGGACAGGGGTAACAACCAATCATTACAAGGGAGGGGAGGATACATAATCCAAACCAACCAATGGGGTACAACTTAGGAGGGGAACAAAGAAGAACAGTCTGGAAACTAAGCCATATATGGGAAAGGGGCGGGGGAGGCATCTGGGCCAATGATCTTCTTAGCTGGTGCATACATTGCCGCAGGGGCTCATGGGCTGATCTCACTGTCACCATGACTGAGACAGCACAGGCTGTCCCTGCCCCCACGGCCGGCCCTCTAGCTGGCAACTCGGAGGTAAAACCTCCACAGTACACTAAGATCTTCCACCTAAACACAACATGGGAAGGAACAGCAGCCTCCAGAGCACCAGAGAGAACAGTGGCAGAAAAAACAGCAAAGAACCGAAGAGTGGCACATCGAGATCATCACACCCTGGACCGGGAAACAGCGCTGATTTGGCACAAGATGACATCCAAATGGTGATGATTCCCAACAAAAATTCAGCCTGTCCATGCTGTGGGACCCGGATGTACTGGCTGTCGGGCTTGACTGAACACCTGAAAAGAGCCCACGGGAAAAGCAGGGTTTGGTTTCAATGTGCTAAGTGTGGTAAGCAAAACACTAACTTTCATAGTATTGCTTGTCACTATCCCAAGTGCAAGGGATCTCCAGCTGGGGGGTGGATCTGTCAAATATGTGGTAGGAATTTTTTGACCAAGATCGGCCTTGGTCAACACAAGTCTCACATGCATCCTGTGAGCATGGAGCAGGAAAGGATGGCTGCATCCCGCCCCAAAAAGAGCTCTGCCCGAGGAGCACACAAAAGAGTGTGGACAAAAGAGGAGGAACAACTTTTGATTAAACTGGAACCACAGTTTGAAGGAAAGAGAAACATCAATAAATTAATTGCAGAACACATTCCTTCAAAAACACCTAAGCAAGTAAGTGACAAAAGGAGACTGTTACACAAAGGACCAGCTTCGGCACTGGGAGAAGAGGCAGAGATGACTTCTGAATCAGAAGATGATGAGGAGCAGCTGGGGAACATCGACTCCAGGAGGGGCAATTATTAGTAGAGTGTGTGACAAGCAGCCTCATTCAGAGTCATCATTTGTAGGCGCCATACCTGTAATGATTTCAAGATTCCAGTATTTAATTTCAGATGAATTTCCTTCTGTTTCACGGCAATGACAAAGTGCTAACATATGCAAATACATCCCATGTTGTCCTTTGGATCTCTAAGTACGTTGGACTTGACTTCTCCACACTGATGCTAAAGCTTTCACAGTGGTTTGCAAAACCAGAGAATCATGGAATTGTGCAATGCTTTGGGTTGGCAGGGACCTTGAAGCCCATGAAGTACCACCTCCTGCCTGCCATAGCAAGGGACACCTTCGACTAGCCCACGTTGCTGCGAGCCCCATCCAACCTGGCCTTGGACACTTGTAGGGATCCAGGAGTCCAGCCTGCCCACCATTACCCACATGAGATGAGGAGGTGACCCCGCGCCACAGCGCCACCTGCTGCTGCTCAGGAGTCATCGCTTCTGCTCTGCCCGGCTGGGAGCTCAACAGCACCCCTGCTGGCTGTGATGTTAACTGAACCAAAGGGAAGGACGTCTGGCAGCCCAGAGCAAGCTGCCACCGAGTTTTCTGGGTTTTGTTTGTTGTTGCAACTGTTGTTTGTTGCTTGTTTACTTTGTTATAAATGCTAATAAAGAACTGTTATTTTATTTATTTATTCCTTTTCTGATATCTTTACCAGAAAGCCCTTAATTCCAAAGTTATAATAATTCGGAGGGAAGGGGGGGGGTCACATTTTCTATTCTAAGGGAGGTTTCCACTTTCTTAGCAGACACCTGTCTTGCATACCAAGACAAACACGCCATCCTGAGCAGGCGTGATCCGGTGACACGGCCAGTGGCTGGGGACACAGCAGCATCTGGATCAGGGCATGGCTGTGGGAATGGCTGCAGCTGTCCCCACAGCAGGGCCATAGAGCAAGGCAGCTACCCCACACAGCCCCTGCATCTCCCCCAGGCCCTCACCCAGCCAGCAGGAAGCTCTTGGTGGGCACTGGGCAAGGGTGACAATAGTGGCTGCCCTGCCAGCACCTTGGTGGCACCCGCCCTCACAGGCCTCCTGTGGGGCCACGCAAGGCATGGGCAGCATATGGGAACCTTCACCCGTGAGCAGTCCCAGGCCAGGTGCAGCCCTATCCAGCAGAGCCCCTCACAGCAGGGCAAAGGCTTTGACTCCACACCTGGTTACGGACTGTTTTCCCGCCAGGTCCTTGCCCAGCCAGCTGGAAGGTCTTGATGGGCAGGGCAGAAGCAGAGCCATGACAATCAGTGCCAGTAACTGAGGAGGGGTTCTGCTCCAAGGGGCTCGGGACTGTCTGCAGTGTGTCAGGGATGTCCACAGATTGAGCAGAAGATACACATGTGAGCTGGAGTGCTGTGGAAGAGAGTGCCTCCAGGTCTCGGCACGAAGCTGCTGACCCCACAGAGTGGCTTGCCCTGCCCCTCCCTGCCCACCGGCAGAGCCTAGGGCTGCTTCTTTCACCATCGGGAGGGGTCTTTGGTGCTCGTCGCGTCTATGCAGGGTGTTGGGGGCTTTGGGCGGAGACACAGACATAGACACACACACGGAGGCACAGAGACACAGACACACACACACACACACACACATGCACACACACACTCTCTCTCTCTTCCTCTCTCTCTCTCATTCATCTGCACTCTCTCCTCCACCTCCCCCCTTGCCCTCTCTTTCACGGCTCGTCGATTGTTGGAGGTGCCCTGCCGTCCACCAACAGCCTCCCTGGCACCACCCTCAGACCTTTCCCGTGCCCACCCAGGACCCCTCTGGCCATTTCACACAGCAGCAGCTGCAGGGAAAGGAGGAGGTTTGCGCAGAGGCATCCAGGGTGTTCAGTGAGCAGGGGGGAGCCTGGTGAAGAGGTCGGGCTGGCAACAGTCCGGGCTGCAAGCGGTGGTGGCGGCGGGATGGCAAGGGGGAGAGAGCGAGGTAGAAAAGAAAGTGGGAGCCGGGCCAAGGACATGGCAGGATTTCGACAGCCAGGAGCTGGGATTTGAGAGATGATGCTGCTGTGTGTTCGGGCATGGAACTGGTGGGAATGCCACTGGATCCTAAAGACTTCCTTCTTCCTTCTCTGGGAGGGGTGAAGGGAACAGGGTGCAGGTGGGGGCGTGGTGGAGCAGGCCTGGGCTGGGGAAGCAAGGACCAATGGGCTGGCAGCGCGCAGTGATGGCAATGGCAATCACACCGTGGTGGCCGCAGCCAGGGCTCCATCCATGGCAAGGTGGGGGGCGGGCTGCGCCCACCACAGCTGGAGTGATCCACGGGAAGGGCCCTTCTGCTATGCGGGAGGTTTCCGTCCTCCCTGAGCTTGCCTTAGGACACCTGCGTTACACTTTGACAGGTGTACCGCCCCAGTCAAACTCCCCACCTGCCGCTGCCCCTCGGGGCTCGCCCCCTTACCTCACCGGGTAAGTGAAAAACGATCAGAGTAGTGGTATTTCACCGACGGCCGGGACGCCGGCGGGCGGGTCGCCCCGCCGCGCCGAGCGCGCGCCCGGCCTCCCACTTATTCTACACCTCTCATGTCTCTTCACAGCGCCAGACTAGAGTCAAGCTCAACAGGGTCTTCTTTCCCCACTGATTCCGCCAAGCCCGTTCCCTTGGCTGTGGTTTCGCTGGATAGTAGGTAGGGACAGTGGGAATCTCGTTCATCCATTCATGCGCGTCACTAATTAGATGACGAGGCATTTGGCTATTTTTCGAGTACATATATTTCTATATGCTCCTTTTCCGGGTTAAGTAGAGGTGGCCCGTCCACCTTGGCCAAATCCGGTAGATTGGTCCAAGTTAGGTGGTAATTGACGCGTTATGAAAATATTCTGTCCTGTCCCTACTTACTATGCGCGACCTTCTGGCTTGTGGCTGCCCTGCGTCCCTAGCACCCGCCGAAACTTTATTGAGAAATAATGTAAATTGGTTACAGAAAAAAAGTTACAACAGGTTAAGAACAAGTAACAGGTTCAAAAACATGCAACACATTCAAAAACAAGTCATAACTATGCAGGACTCTTAGCCCTACTGGCAAATATGTGCACAATGTCCACAGAGGAGGTGAGCGCAATGGTGGTCAGAGACCGGGCAACCTTCTCCTGCCTCGTTTTGGATAGGCCGAGAGCCCCCAAAACTTCAAAGTTCTCGTGGAACCATTTCCCCCGCGCTCCTAGGGGAAAGCCCGCAAACAGAACGTCCTTCGCGTTAGTAAGTTCTCGTATTTCCGTTTCCAGGTGCTTGTACTTGTTCACTTTCTCGGCGGCGGCCTCCTCCAGCGATGTTTCGGCTGATTCGTATCGCACTGTCACGTCCACAACTAATGCACGGTCATCCTTCACGAATACTAAATCGGGTTTGTACAGTTCTTTGTTGGTATCTCTCAAGCGCGGCTCCTGAAACACTACCCATTCCTTCTTTTTCGCCTCCCTGATCAGCACCTCGCAGATGTAATTGTGCCTCTTGATCCTTGCGTCCTGCGTGATTGGGCAGTTGCCGATGATGTGGGCCAGGGTTTCGTTGTCCGCTTTGCAGTGCCTACATGCCGTGGTGCACTTGTCCCGTCTACCCCTCGCTAGAAACTCTCTCGTGGGGTAGACGTTCGCTCTCAGTTGTAATGCCGTAAGGAGTTTCCTGTGAGGAATGCCTCTGTAATTTTCCAGCCAATGGTTGCTAATTTTGTCACCTTCAAAATTTGAAATCCCTCGGCCTTGGGATATTAATTTAGTCCACTTCTCGAATTCAATTTTTCTCCAATTGCATGGTTTGGGAAATTTATTTTTCAGCGATGGAGCTTCCCATTCCGAAGTAGTGTCTGCGCTGTACGAGCCAGTCGGTTCTTTCACAGGTTTGGTCTCCCAAATTGACGGTATGTTCTCCTTATCTCCTCCAGCTTGTATCCACAATTTCTCATACCTCCGTTCCATTAGATCTTTCTCCAGGAACGCCTTCATGGTCTCATCCGAGGACTGGGCAAGTCGATGCAGTCTTCGGGCCTGCACGCTAGGGATCAGTCCCGCCAGCTTGGTGAGTCCCAAACCTCCGTCTTTCGTGCTCGAGTACAAGATGGCATCACAGGTACAGGCAGGTAAGTGCAGCCACTCCTTGACCGCCGACCGAATCGTCTGGTCAAGTGCCTCCAGGAACGACTCTTTCAGTTCCGAGTGATCAGCCAGATAGGTTAGTCGAGGGATGGTGTATGTTTTGAGGATATCAATCTTCTGCAGAGGTTTGAGGGGGGCTGAACCGATTCGTTGTAACCAAAAGTCGATCTTAGTGGATAATTCGGATTTTGCCACGCCAGTCCAGGGGTCAAACTGCAGGCCCAAGTATTTCTCAGAGTCGCCGGGGTCGATCATGTTCAGGGGCGTGCCATTGATGGTCCAGGCAGAGCAGTTATTGATGGTATAAGAGTCTGTGGTCGGCTTGATGAAAAAGCCATGGCACTTTGCCCCCTGCGTTTTGAGACCAGTGAGGTGACAGAAGGTCTCAAGTATCTCGATGTTCCGCTTCATGTCTTCCCAGGAGTCACTCAGGAGGACCAGGTCGTCTGCGAATGCCATCGCCGTGACGCTGTCTCGTCCCTGGTGGAATCCCTTGCCGCATTCTTCCAGCTTACAGAGGAGGGAAACTGCTACCCCCAATGATTCGATGTTCCACCAGCTAACAATAACCAACTGATGTTCTCGTACGTGTTGCTCACCAGGTCGACGATGTGGGGGTCGACCTCCCTCTGCCGTAGCACGTGCAGAATGTGCTCGTGGCTCACGGTGTCAAAAGCCTTTGCGATGTCCACGAATACCACTCCCAGCGGTCTGTGATTCTTTTTAGCAGATCGAATTATAGTTTGCAGGAGTTTCAAGTTCTCAGAGCATCCCGCCGCTTTAATAAAGCCACGTTGCCTTGGGTTGAGGGGGCACGCCTTCGTTAGCCTTGCTGTCAGTATCCTGGAGAACAGTCTCAGCAAGATGGAACCGATCGTGATAGGTCTCCAGTTGTTAATGTCCTTTAAGCGTTCCGGTCTGGTTGATTTAGGAATCAACACAGTCCTGCACCCCCTCACCGTATCTGGGATTCTTCCTGATGTTAACCACAAGTTGAAAAGCTCCATGGTCCGGGAATAGTCCGGGTCCATCTTCTTGATGTCTCCCAGGGTGATCCCATCTGGGCCAGGAGCAGAGCTTTTGCTCATCTCCTGTACATTTTTCTCAATTTCTTTGGCCGTAATTAAGTCTCTGAAAGCACTGTTGTCGGCTTTCCCATTAATTTGGAAGTTCCCAAGGCTATCAAATCCTCCAGGTGTGTCCCATCTGGCTTTAAAAACCGAATAAATTTCGCTGGGTGGGATATCACAAGACAAGCTTTCCACATCATCCAGAATAATCTTAGCTAGTTTCCCCCTGTCGAGATGGAATAATCGCTGAAAGCGGAGGTAATTACCTCTCTTAATGGCCCTCTTTGTCATCCACTTCTGCCGAGGTCTCCTGGACTGTACCTCCTGGGTCCCCTTTTTGTTGGAATTTCCTCGGGTTGATGTCCTTGCCTGGCTTATCAGTTCGAGGTCTTCAAAACAGTCCTGCGCTGTTTCATTGACCAGTGATGATACTTCCTGGCCGTTAAGTAGCTGTTTGAAGGCCTCCGGGAAGGTGTTAATCTTCCCGGAGGAAAGCCATTCACCGAGTGTCCTCTGGTAATGGGCCCGCAGCTGCCCCTCTCTCTGCTGGTGGTCACTGGTCGTTAACTTCTCCAGGTGTTTCCTCCTCTTATCTGGGCGGTGGTTCTTCCCAGAGCCAGTTCCCACGCTCCCAGCTGGCTCCCTAGGCTGATGACCTGCCTCAGGTATTGTTCTCACGCCTGCAGTTGCTCCCCTGCTTTGATGACTCATCTCCGGCTCCCCGCCCGCCTCTATCTCCCCGGGTCGTTCACACCCCCGGGCCATTGTTTTCGAGTCCGCAGCTGCTCTCCTGGTGCGATGGCTCACCCCAGGGTCGTTATCCTCCCCAGCTGGTTCCTTGGGCAGCAACCTCCGTTGATCACTGATCTGTTTTGCTGTCTTTGTTGTGATCTGTTCCGCAATGAGTTTATTAATATTTTTGCAGTCCCGGAACTGAGTTACCAATTTTACCAGCATCTCCTCCTCCTCCTTAGTCCAGCACTTTTTGTGCGCTCCCGTGTTGTTAATTTCCTTCGGTCGGGAAGCTTCAATGCGTTCCTGATTTCTGATCAAAGGGTGAGCGTGTCTTTTGTGTTGTGACAGGCCGATTTTTGATTTGAAGTCACGGCCGCATTCCTCACAAGTCCACTCCTTGGCCGGAGCTGTTTCCACCGTTGTGACTTTGCATTTTGGGACGTGACAGGCGATACTGTGGAAGTTAAAACCTTCCCTACCACACTTTGAGCATCGGAACCGAGTCTTTTTCTCCCCGTGGGCTCTTTTCAGGTGTTCAATCAAGCCCTTCATGCTGTCCTGCCGGGTCCCGCAGCGTGGACAGGGTGGATGTTTGTCCGGAACGGTCACCGTGGGGATGTCCTCAGGTGTCCCGTTCCCGCTGCTCTCCGGAGGGGCTGGGGGAGTCGCCGGTACGCTGGCATTCTCCGGCTCGGGAGGCAACGGTTCCGAAGCACAAGCCCCCTCGCTCTCGCCGCTCTCCCTCTCGTTTTCAAGTACACAAGTCCCCGGGAGACCGCTGTCAGAGTCTCCCGCTGTCGGCTGCGGTGTCAGCTGTTCGTACACCTCGGGTAACCTGCTCAAACACTCCCAATTCATAGAAAAACGAACATTCTCGTTAGCAAAGCATAACCTATCACTCCTGCAAAACTCCAAATTCACCAGTTCAATTTCGTTTTTCGCCGAATCGGGGGGTCCAGATGGTAAATTTCGGGAGAACAGGTCTACCCCTCGGGAGACCAGGTCTACCCCTCGGGAGACCAGGTCTACCCGTCTGGCAGACGAGGAGTCTGTTTTAAAATTTTCAGACACCAGGTCTACCCAGTCCAAATGAGAAGTTTGGGTGCCAATCGATACCTGGTACAGGCGTATCGACGGCCCCATTGTCGGATCTGGCTAGGAAAGTCAGTTTTTGGTGGGGAAGGATTGAGATCGGCAGCGGCACCCCTCAAACCGCTTGCCGGTCTTTGCCCAGCTGCAAACACCCGTGGGCAAGGTCTTAGGTAAAAAAGCCGCGCGGCTCCTACCTGAAATTTGTTTCACCAATTCGGAGGTCCTCGTTGGCTGGTGATTCCAACGAGACCTTGTCTGGGGCAGAGATCGGCTTCGTTACCCTATGCAGGGTATCCAGCGGGACCACGAGGAGGTGCGATCTCTGCAGCGATGCCCAGTTCGTAACTATACTCTCAAAAGCCGCCTTAAGAGAGTCATAGTTACTCCCGCCGTTTACCCGCGCTTCATTGAATTTCTTCACTTTGACATTCAGAGCACTGGGCAGAAATCACATCGCGTCAACACCCGCCTCGGGCCTTCGCGATGCTTTGTTTTAATTAAACAGTCGGATTCCCCTGGTCCGCACCAGTTCTAAGCCGGCTGCTAGGCGCCGGCCGAGGCGGGGCGCCGGCCCGGGGACCCCCCCCCGGGGACCCTCCCCCGCGCGAACCGCTGCGCCGACGCCGGCCGCGGCCGCGCGGGGACGCCCGCGCGCGCCGCCCCCGCCGCCGCCGCCGCCGCCCCCGCCGCCGCCGCGCGGGGCGGCGACGACGACGACGACGACGACGGCCGCGACGACGGGCGCGCGCGCGGCGGCGGCGGCCGCCGCTGGGGCGCCGGCCGCGGCAAGGCGGAGGGCGGGCGGAGGGGGGGGCGGGCGGCGCCCGCCGCAGCTGGGGCGATCCACGGGAAGGGCCCGGCGCGCGTCCAGAGTCGCCGCCGCGCGCGGAAGCGCGCGCGCGCCCCGGCGCGCCCGGGCGGGCCGCGCGCGGACGCGCACGCCCGCCCGCGCGCGGCGCCTCGTCCAGC
>NW_028147635.1:3807541-3812541 GCF_008360975.1 Lichenostomus cassidix
CCGGCGGGGTAGAGCGGCCGGCCCTTCGGCGGGGCGGGCCGCTTCTCCGCCGGCCGGCCCTGCGGCGGCGGTGAGCGGGCCTCCGCCGGCTCACCCCGGGCGGGGCAGACCGGCTGGCCGTTGGGCGGGGCGGACCGCGGCCCCGCCAGCTGGCCCTTAGGCGGGGTAGACCAGCCGTCGCTCAGGCGGCGGACCGAGCCTCCGCCGGCCGGCCCTTAGCCGGCGCAGAGCGGGCCTGCGCCGGCTAACCCAGGGCGGGGTAGAGCGGCTGGACCTTAGGCGGGGCGGCCCGGGCCTCCGCCAGCTAACCCCAGGCGGGGCGGACCGGGCCTCCGCCAGCCAGCCTAGCCCTAGGCGGGGTGGACCGGTTCGCCCTATCCGCCCCTTGTGTGGGCAGACGAGGTCTCCCCGTGCGATCGCCCGTCTGGGTAGACCGGGCGTTCTCCGTCGCGTTTGCGGCCGCGCGGGCCGGTCCGGGCCGCCGACCGGCCGCTCGCCGGACGACCCCCTGCCGCGTCCCGGCGCCTCGGCCCGGAGGCCCCGCCGCCCCGCGGAGCCGCGGCGGGCGGCCGAGAGCCCTCCGGACCGTGAAAGAACCGGCCGGAAGGCGGCCGCCGGCCCCCGCCGCCCGGCCGCGGCCTCTGCCGCCGGAGGGACTCGGGCCGTGGGGGGAGGATGTGGGCCGACGGCTTCGGGCTGCGCTCTGCTGCACGTACAGGCTTCTCCCCGGCGCTGCCATCCCCATAGAGAGAGGTTTTGGTGGTGGTGTTGGGGGGGGTGTGAAGGACGGGCGGGCGCGGCGCGGCTGGGTGGGCGTCCGCGGGTACTAGGGGGGAGCGGGCCTGAGCCTCTGTGAGTGGGTCAGGGTGTCGGCAGGTCAGCCTGACGCCGCGCGGAGCCCTGGCCCACCCCAGCACGGGCCCGGGCGGCTGGTCTACCCCGGCTCCGGCCGGCATGCCGCTCTACCCCGGCTCCGGCGGGCCAGCTGGTCTACCCCGGCTCCGGCCGGCCGGTTGGTCTACCCCGGCTCCGGCCGGCCAGCTGGTCTACCCCGGCTCCGGCCGGCCAGCTGGTCTACCCCGGCTCCGGAGGGACAGCTGGTCTACCCCGGCTCCGCAGGGACAGCTGGTCTACCCCGGCTCCGGCCGGCCAGCTGGTCTACCCCGGCTCCGGCCGGCCAGCTGGTCTACCCCGGCTCCGGCGGGACAGCTGGTCTACCCCGGCTTCGCCTGGCCAGCTGGTCTACCCCGGGTCCGGCGGGACAGCTGGTCTACCCCGGCTCCGGCCGGCCAGCTGGTCTACCCCGGCTCCGGCCGGCCAGCAGGTCTACCCCGGCTTCGGCCGGCCAGCAGGTCTACCCCGGCTCCGGCCGGCCAGCAGGTCTACCCCGGCTCCGGCGGGACAGCTGGTCTACCCCGGCTCCGGCCGACAGCAGGTCTACCCCGGCTCCGGGCTCCGGGCACCGGGCGCGGCCCCCGGCCTTCGCCCGGGCTCTGGCACCCGGCTCGCTAGCGGCGCCCGGTCTCCGGGAGCAGGTCTACCCCGGCTCCGGCGGGACGGCTGGTCTACCCCGGCTCCGGCCGGCCGGTTGGTCTACCCCGGCTCCGGCCGGCCAGCTGGCTCTACCCGGCTCCGGCCGGCCGGCTGGTCTGCCGCCTCCCGGAGGGACGGCTGGTCTACCCCGGCTTCGGCCGACCAGCCACCTAGTCTACCCCGGCTTCGGCCGGCCAGCTGGTCTACCCCGGCTTCGGCCGGCCAGCTGGTCTACCCCGGCTCCGGCCGGCCGGTTGGTCTACCCCGGCTCCGGCCGGCCAGCTGGTCTACCCCGGCTCCGGCCGGCCAGCTGGTCTACCCCGGCTCCGGAGGGACAGCTGGTCTACCCCGGCTCCGCAGGGACAGCTGGTCTACCCCGGCTCCGGCCGGCCAGCTGGTCTACCCCGGCTCCGGCCGGCCAGCTGGTCTACCCCGGCTCCGGCGGGACAGCTGGTCTTCCCCGGCTTCGCCTGGCCAGCTGGTCTACCCCGGCTCCGCAGGGACAGCTGGTCTACCCCGGCTCCGGCCGGCCAGCAGGTCTACCCCGGCTCCGGCCGGCCAGCTGGTCTACCCCGGCACCGGCGGGACAGCTGGTCTACCCCGGCTCCGGCCGGCCAGCAGGTCTACCCCGGCTCCGGGCTCCGGGCACCGGGCGCGGCCCCCGGCCTTCGCCCGGGCTCTTCGGCTTGGCTCGCTAGCGGCGCCCGGTCTCCGGGAGAGCAGGTCTACCCCGGCTCCGGCGGGCCAGCTGGTCTACCCCGGCTCCGGCCGGCCGGTTGGTCTACCCCGGCTCCGGCCGGCCAGCTGGTCTACCCCGGCTCCGGCCGGCCAGCTGGTCTACCCCTGCTCCGGAGGGACAGCTGGTCTACCCCGGCTTCGGCCGGCCAGCTGGTCTACCCCGGCTCCGGCCGGCCGGCTGGTCTACCCCGGCTCCGGCCGGCCGGTTGGTCTACCCCGGCTCCGGCCGGCCAGCTGGTCTACCCCGGCTCCGGCCGGCCAGCTGGTCTACCCCGGCTCCGGAGGGACAGCTGGTCTACCCCGGCTCCGCAGGGACAGCTGGTCTACCCCGGCTCCGGCCGGCCAGCTGGTCTACCCCGGCTCCGGCCGGCCAGCTGGTCTACCCCGGCTCCGGCCAGCAGGTCTACGCCGGCTCCGGCGGGACAGCTGGTCTACCCCGGCTTCGCCTGGCCAGCTGGTCTACCCCGGCTCCGGCCGGCCAGCAGGTCTACCCCGGCTCCGGCCGGCCAGCTGGTCTACCCCGGCTCCGGCGGGACAGCAGGTCTTCCCCGGCTTCGCCTGGCCAGCTGGTCTACCCCGGCTCCGGCCGGCCAGCTGGTCTACCCCGGCTCCGGGCTCCGGGCACCGGGCGCGGCCTCCGGCCTTTGCCCGGGCTCGTCGGCTTGGCTCGCTAGCGGCGCCCGGTCTCCGGGAGAGCAGGTCTACCTCGCTCCGGCGGGACTTAGGCGAATTTCGGCCGGCGAGCTGGGTAGACCTGTTGTCCGCGGCCGTCCGGAAGTTCACCAAGGGGTCGCTGTTTTTCGCTGCCTCCCGCTATGTCATCGTAAGAGGCGGCGAGCGCCCCCGCGCCGACCCGGTGAAGTGCCGGCGGGCCTCTTGGAGGCGCGCGGCGCCTCGGACTCGCCTTTCCGTATTATGGGAGCGGGTGCAGGGCCGTCTCCCGAGGGACCGAGTGCGCTCGAACGTGTCGCAAGCCCAGAGCGGCGCGACCGCGCCCGCGGTCCGCCGGCAACCCCGCCGCAGTGCGACGAGCGCCCGGGACGAGTCGCGTGGCTCCGTCCCGGTTTACCTGCACGAGCCCGCCGCGGGGGCGGGCGAAAGGATGGCGAGAGAGAGAAAGCCGTTCCGCGTTGTCCCAGGTTTCGCGAGCCAGAGAGAAAGGGCGGAAAGCGAAAGCAACGCCGCGCGCGAGCGAGCGCGTCCCGCTCCGGGCCCGGCTGCGGCTGCCTTCGCGGGAAGAGGCCGCAGCCCCGCCGAGAGCGAGAAAAAGGGGCCGGAGGGGAAGAGCGCAGAAAAAGGGGGCAGCGGTCGTTGCCGGCGAGGCGGCGGCGCCTCGTCCTTTCGGTGCCCGGCCTTAAGCCGGGGGCGGGCCCGCTCGTCGGGCCCGCTTTTTTTGCGGCCGTCGGTCCGGTGCGGTGGCCGGCGGCCGCGGGCTCGGGCGCAGGCGGGCCGGGGCGACTCGCTCGCCCGTGGGGGACGCCCGGTGAGGCTTTGCGCGTCCCCCGGCCGCCCTTTCCCCGAGAGCCCTCCAGGACGGGCCCGGCTGGCTGAGGTGCGCGTGGCGGCGCCCCGCTCTTCCCCGCTCCCGACGTGCGTCCCACATGTGTCGGAAGTGCCGCGGAGGAAGCTCGGCGGGGTCGCCGTTGCCGCGCCTCGGCCTCCGGCCGGTCGCCCCAGGGGCTCGGTGACGGGAGTCGCCCGGCGGCGCGGCGCGGCGGGGCGGGGTGGCGGCACCCCCGTCCCCGCCGGCGCGCCTCGTCGTCGTTCCCCCTTCCTCGGCCCTAAGCCGGGGAGGGCCCCGCGCGAGCGGGGCCCCGACGACTTCTCTGCAGCGGCGGCCCGGCCGGAGCGGTGGCCGGGCCGCTCCAGCGCGGGGACCGGAAAACCCGACAGAGAGCCTCCCTTCCCGGGCGCGTGACGCGGGCGAGGCGGCGGCGCCTCGCCCTTCCTCCGGTTCGTTCGGCACAGAAACGAGGGCGGAAAGGCCACTACGCCCGGGCGGCCCGTGCTCGTCGGGCCCGCCCCGGCCGCCGTGGTCGCCGGCGAAGGGGGGCCCGGGTTTGCGAGAAGGTCCGGCGCGCCGGCGTGCGGGCGAAGCGGGGGGTTCGCCCGCCCCGGTCTTTCTTATTTTCTTTTTCCCGGCGGCCCTAAGCCGCGGCACGGAGAGGAGCGCGCGAGCCAGGCGCGCGGGCCCGAGACGAAAAGCGAAGGCGAGAGAGAAGGGAAGCCGAGAAGCCGGCGGGGAGGTGCGGAGCGAGAGGCGCGGGCCTCGCCGACCTCCCCGCGGCGGCCCGCGGCCCCCCGTGGCTAGCACGGGGCCGGCGCGCGACGCGCGATGTGCCTTTTTTTTTCCTTCGCCGTTTCTTCCCCCTTCCCGGCTTTTCCGGGGGGGGGAAAGCCGGTCGCCGCGGGGCGGGCGAAAGCCGGTGGCCCCGAGGGCTCGGTCGGCGGCGGCGCTTTCTCGAACGCCGGAAAGGGGTTCTTCCCCTGGGGGAGCGCGGCCTGCCGCGGCCCGCTCCCCGTCCCCGTGTCGTCTCGCCGGAAGGGCGCGAAAGCGGCGCGCGCGGTCGGCCGGGGCGGGTGGCGGCACCCCCCCGGCGCGCTCCGCCGCGACCCATCCCAAAAGCCGCGAGCCGAGGGAGGGGAGGCCGCCGGCGGCGGCGGCCTCGAGCGCTTCGCCCGTCGTCCCAGGACCGTGGCCGCGGGGCCCTCGTCGCTCCTCGGGCGGG
>NW_028147635.1:3825041-3826068 GCF_008360975.1 Lichenostomus cassidix
GCCGGGTAGACCGGCCGGCCCGTGGACCGGGTAGACCGGCCGGCCATCGGGCCGGGTAGACCTGCCGGCCGTCGGCCGGCGCACCCGCCCTCCGCCGGCCGGCCCTTCGGGGGCGCCGGGCGGGCCCTTCGGCCGGCTGACCCCCGGCGGGGTAGACCAGCTGGCCCTGCGGCCGGGGTAGACCAGCTGGCCCTGCGGCCGGGGTAGACCAGCTGGCCCTGCGGCCGGGGTAGACCAGCTGGCCCTGCTGCCGGGGTAGACCAGCTGGCCCTTCGGCCGGGTAGACCAGCTGGCCCGTGGGCGGGGTAGACCAGCCGGCCCGTCGGCCGGCGCACCGGGCCTCCGCCGGCCGGCCCTTAGGGGGCGCCGGGCGGGCCCTTCGGCCGGCTAACCCCCGGCGGGGTAGACCAGCTGGCCCTCGCGCCGGGTAGACCAGGTAGCCCGCGGGCCGGCGGACCGGGCCTCCGCCGGCCGGCCCTTAGGGGGCGCCGGGCGGGCCCTTCGGCCGGCTGACCCCCGGCGGCCGGGGTAGACCAGCTGGCCCTTCGGCCGGGTAGACCAGCTGGCCCGTGGGCGGGGTAGACCAGCCGGCCCGTCGGCCGGCGCACCGGGCCTCCGCCGGCCGGCCCTTAGGGGGCGCCGGGCGGGCCCTTCGGCCGGCTAACCCCCGGCGGGGTAGACCAGCTGGCCCTGCGGCCGGGGTAGACCAGCTGGCCCTGCGGCCGGGGTAGACCAGCTGGCCCTTCGGCCGGGTAGACCGGCCGGCCCGTGGACCGGGTAGACCGGCCGGCCATCGGGCCGGGTAGACCTGCCGGCCGTCGGCCGGCGCACCCGCCCTCCGCCGGCCGGCCCGTAGGGGGCGCCGGGCGGGCCCTTCGGCCGGCTGACCCCCGGCGGGGTAGACCGGCCGGCCATCGGGCCGGGTAGACCAGCCGGCCCGCGAGCCGGCGGACCGGGCCTCCGCCGGCCGGCCCTTAGGGGGCGCCGGGCGGGCCCTTCGGCCGGCTAACCCCCGGCGGGGTAGAGC
>NW_028147635.1:3836560-3843604 GCF_008360975.1 Lichenostomus cassidix
GCGCCGCTTTCGCGCCCTTCCGGCGAGACGACACGGGGACGGGGAGCGGGCCGCGGCAGGCCGCGCTCCCCCAGGGGAAGAACCCCTTTCCGGCGTTCGAGAAAGCGCCGCCGCCGACCGAGCCCTCGGGGCCACCGGCTTTCGCCCGCCCCGCGGCGACCGGCTTTCCCCCCCCCGGAAAAGCCGGGAAGGGGGAAGAAACGGCGAAGGAAAAAAAAAGGCACATCGCGCGTCGCGCGCCGGCCCCGTGCTAGCCACGGGGGGCCGCGGGCCGCCGCGGGGAGGTCGGCGAGGCCCGCGCCTCTCGCTCCGCACCTCCCCGCCGGCTTCTCGGCTTCCCGTCTCTCTCGCCTTCGCTTTTCGTCTCGGGCCCGCGCGCCTGGCTCGCGCGCTCCTCTCCGTGCCGCGGCTGAGGGCCGCCGGGAAAAAGAAAATAAGAAAGACCGGGGCGGGCGAACCCCCCGCTTCGCCCGCACGCCGGCGCGCCGGACCTTCTCGCAAACCCGGGCCCCCCTTCGCCGGCGACCACGGCGGCCGGGGCGGGCCCGACGCGCACGGGCCGCCCGGGCGTAGTGGCCTTTCCGCCCTCGCTTCTGTGCCGAACGAACCGGAGGAAGGGCGAGGCGCCGCCGCCTCGCCCGCGTCACGCGCCCGGGACGGGAGGCTCTCTGTCGGGTTTTCCGGTCCCCGCGCTGGAGCGGCCCGGCCACCGCTCCGGCCGGGCCGCCGCTGCAGAGAAGTCGTCGGGGCCCCGCTCGCGCGGGGCCCTCCCCGGCTGAGGGCCGAGGAAGGGGGAACGACGACGAGGCGCGCCGGCGGGGACGGGGGTGCCGCCACCCCGCCCCGCCGCGCCGCGCCGCCGGGCGACTCCCGTCACCGAGCCCCTGGGGCGACCGGCCGGAGGCCGAGGCGCGGCAACGGCGACCCCGCCGAGCTTCCTCCGCGGCACTTCCGACACATGTGGGACGCACGTCGGGAGCGGGGCAGAGCGGGGCGCCGCCACGCGCACCTCAGCCAGCCGGGCCCGTCCTGGAGGGCTCTCGGGGAAAGGGCGGCCGGGGGACGCGCAAAGCCTCACCGGGCTTCCCCCCCGGGCGAGCGAGTCGCCCCGGCCCGCCTGCGCCCGAGCCCGCGGCCGCCGGCCACCGCACCGGACCGACGGCCGCAAAAAAAGCGGGCCCGACGAGCGGGCCCGCCCCCGGCTTAAGGCCGGGCACCGAAAGGACGAGGCGCCGCCGCCTCGCCGGCAACGACCGCTGCCCCCTTTTTCTGCGCTCTTCCTCTCCGGCCCTTTTTTCTCGCTCTCTGCGGGGCTGCGGCCTCTTCCCGCGAAGGCAGCCGCAGCCGGGCCCGGAGCGGGACGCGCTCGCTCGCGCGCGGCGTTGCTTTCGCTTTCCGCCCTTTCTCTCTGGCTCACGAAACCTGGGACAACGCGGAACGGCTTTCTCTCTCTCGCCATCGTTTCGCCCGCCCCCGCGGCGGGCTCGTGCAGGTAAACCGGGACGGAGCCACGCGACTCGTCCCGGGCGCTCGTCGCACTGCGGCGGGGTTGCCGGCGGACCGCGGGCGCGGTCGCGCCGCTCTGGGCTTGCGACCCGTTCGAGCGCACTCGGTCCCTCGGGAGACGGCCCTGCACCCGCTCCCATAATACGGAAAGGCGAGTCCGAGGCGCCGCGCGCCTCCAAGAGGCCCGCCGGCACTTCACCGGGTCGGCGCGGGGGCGCTCGCCGCCTCTTACGATGACATAGCGGGAGGCAGCGAAAAACAGCGACCCCTTGGTGAACTTCCGGACGGCCGCGGACAACAGGTCTACCCAGCTCGCCGGCCGAAATTCGCCTAAGTCCCGCCGGAGCGAGGTAGACCTGCTCTCCCGGAGACCGGGCGCCGCTAGCGAGCCAAGCCGACGAGCCCGGGCAAAGGCCGGAGGCCGCGCCCGGTGCCCGGAGCCCGGAGCCGGGGTAGACCAGCTGGCCGGCCGGAGCCGGGGTAGACCAGCTGGCCAGGCGAAGCCGGGGAAGACCTGCTGTCCCGCCGGAGCCGGGGTAGACCAGCTGGCCGGCCGGAGCCGGGGTAGACCTGCTGGCCGGCCGGAGCCGGGGTAGACCAGCTGGCCAGGCGAAGCCGGGGTAGACCAGCTGTCCCGCCGGAGCCGGCGTAGACCTGCTGGCCGGCCGGGGTAGACCAGCTGGCCCTCCGGAGCCGGGGTAGACCAGCTGGCCGGCCGGAGCCGGGGGAGACCAGCTGGCCGGCCGGAGCCGGGGTAGACCAGCTGTCCCGCCGGAGCCGGGGTAGACCAGCTGGCCGGCCGGAGCCGGGGTAGACCAGCTGGCCAGGCGAAGCCGGGGTAGACCAGCTGTCCCGCCGGAGCCGGGGTAGACCTGCTCTCCCGGAGACCGGGCGCCGCTAGCGAGCCAAGCCGACGAGCCCGGGCGAAGGCCGGGGGCCGCGCCCGGTGCCCGGAGCCCGGAGCCGGGGTAGACCTGCTGGCCGGCCGGAGCCGGGGTAGACCAGCTGTCCCGCCGGAGCCGGGGTAGACCAGCTGGCCGGCCGGAGCCGGGGTAGACCAGCTGGCCGGCCGGAGCCGGGGTAGACCAGCTGGCCGGCCGGAGCCGGGGTAGACCAGCTGGCCGGCCGGAGCCGGGGTAGACCAGCTGTCCCGCCGGAGCCGGGGTAGACCAGCTGGCCGGCCGGAGCCGGGGTAGACCAGCTGTCCCGCCGGAGCCGGGGTAGACCAGCTGGCCGGCCGGAGCCGGGGTAGACCAGCTGGCCGGCCGGAGCCGGGGTAGACCAGCTGTCCCGCCGGAGCCGGGGTAGACCAGCTGTCCCTCCGGAGCCGGGGTAGACCAGCTGGCCGGCCGGAGCCGGGGTAGACCAGCTGGCCGGCCGGAGCCGGGGTAGACCAGCTGGCCGGCCGGAGCCGGGGTAGACCAGCTGTCCCGCCGGAGCCGGGGTAGACCAGCTGGCCGGCCGGAGCCGGGGTAGACCAGCTGGCCCGCCGGAGCCGGGGTAGACCAGCCGGCCGGCCGGAGCCGGGGTAGACCAGCCGGCCGGCCGGAGCCGGGGTAGACCAGCTGTCCCTCCGGAGCCGGGGTAGACCAGCTCTCCCGAACCCCCCACACCAACCAACCCCAACCCCCCCCTGCCCGGAGCCCGGAGCCGGGGTAGACCAGCTGGCCGGCCGGAGCCGGGGTAGACCAGCTGTCCCGCCGGAGCCGGGGTAGACCAGCTGGCCGGCCGGAGCCGGGGTAGACCAGCTGGCCGGCCGGAGCCGGGGTAGACCAGCCCGGCCGGAGCCGGGGTAGACCAGCTGGCCGGCCGGAGCCGGGGTAGACCAGCTGGCCTGGCGGAGCCGGGGTAGACCAGCTGCCCCCCGGAGCCGGGGTAGACACCAGCTGCCGGCCGGAGCCGGGGTAGACCTGCTGGCCGCGGAGCCGGGGTAGACCTGCTGGCCGGCCGGAGCCAGACCAGCTGTCCCGCCGGAGCCGGGGTAGACCAGCTGGCCGGCCGGAGCCGGGGTAGACCTGCTGGCCGGCCGGAGCCGGGGTAGACCAGCTGGCCAGGCGAAGCCGGGGTAGAGCAGCTGTCCCGCCGGAGCCGGGGTAGACCAGCAGGCCGGCCGGAGCCGGGGTAGACCAGCCGGCCCGCCGGAGCCGGGGTAGACCAGCCGGCCGGCCGGAGCCGGGGTAGACCAGCCGGCCGGCCGGAGCCGGGGTAGACCTGCTGTCCCGCCGGAGCCGGGGTAGACCAGCTCTCCCGGAGACCGGGCGCCGCTAGCGAGCCAAGCCGACGAGCCCGGGCGAAGGCCGGAGGCCGCGCCCGGTGCCCGGAGCCCGGAGCCGGGGTAGACCAGCTGGCCGGCCGGAGCCGGGGTAGACCTGCTGTCCCGCCGGAGCCGGGGTAGACCTGCTGGCCGGCCGGAGCCGGGGTAGACCTGCTGGCCGGCCGAAGCCGGGGTAGACCAGCTGGCCGGCCGGAGCCGGGGTAGACCTGCTGGCCGGCCGGAGCCGGGGTAGACCAGCTGGCCGGCCGGAGCCGGGGTAGACCTGCTGGCCGGCCGGAGCCGGGGTAGACCAGCTGTCCCGCCGGACCCGGGGTAGACCAGCTGGCCAGGCGAAGCCGGGGTAGACCCGGAGACCGGGCGCCGCTAGCGAGCCAAGCCGACGAGCCCGGGCGAAGGCCGGGGGCCGCGCCCGGTGCCCGGAGCCCGGAGCCGGGGTAGACCAGCTGTCCCGCCGGAGCCGGGGTAGACCTGCTGACCGGCCGAAGCCGGGGTAGACCAGCTGTCCCTCCGGAGCCGGGGTAGACCAGCTGGCCGGCCGGAGCCGGGGTAGACCTGCTGGCCGGCCGGAGCCGGGGTAGACCTGCTGGCCGGCCGGAGCCAAGGTAGACCAGCTGGCCGGCCGGAGCCGGGGTAGACCAGCTGGCCGGCCGGAGCCGGGGTAGACCTGCTAGCCGGCCAGAGCCGGGGTAGACCAGCTGTCCCTCCGGAGCCGGGGTAGACCAGCTCTCCCGGAGACCGGGCGCCGCTAGCGAGCCAAGCCGACGAGCCCGGGCAAAGGCCGGAGGCCGCGCCCGGTGCCCGGAGCCCGGAGCCGGGGGAGACCTGCTGGCCGGCCGGAGCCGGGGTAGACCTGCTGGCCGGCCGGAGCCGGGGTAGACCAGCTGGCCGGCCGGAGCCGGGGTAGACCAGCTGGCCGGCCGGAGCCGGGGTAGACCAGCTGGCCGGCCGGAGCCGGGGTAGACCGGCATGCCGGCCGGAGCCGGGGTAGACCAGCCGCCCGGGCCCGTGCTGGGGTGGGCCAGGGCTCCGCGCGGCGTCAGGCTGACCTGCCGACACCCTGACCCACTCACAGAGGCTCAGGCCCGCTCCCCCCTAGTACCCGCGGACACCCACCCAGCCGCGCCGCGCCCGCCCGTCCTTCACACCCCCCCCAACACCACCACCAAAACCTCTCTCTATGGGGATGGCAGCGCCGGGGAGAAGCCTGTACGTGCAGCAGAGCGCAGCCCGAAGCCGTCGGCCCACATCCTCCCCCCACGGCCCGAGTCCCTCCGGCGGCAGAGGCCGCGGCCGGGCGGCGGGGGCCGGCGGCCGCCTTCCGGCCGGTTCTTTCACGGTCCGGAGGGCTCTCGGCCGCCCGCCGCGGCTCCGCGGGGCGGCGGGGCCTCCGGGCCGAGGCGCCGGGACGCGGCACGGGGTCGTCCGGCGAGCGGCCGGTCGGCGGCCCGGACCGGCCCGCGCGGCCGCAAACGCGACGGAGAACGCCCGGTCTACCCAGACGGGCGATCGCACGGGGAGACCTCGTCTGCCCACACAAGGGGCGGATAGGGCGAACCGGTCCACCCCGCCTAGGGCTAGGCTGGCTGGCGGAGGCCCGGTCCGCCCCGCCTGGGGTTAGCTGGCGGAGGCCCGGTCCGCCCCGCCTAAGGTCCAGCCGCTCTACCCCGCCCTGGGTTAGCCGGCGCAGGCCCGCTCTGCGCCGGCTAAGGGCCGGCCGGCGGAGGCTCGGTCCGCCGCCTGAGCGACGGCTGGTCTACCCCGCCTAAGGGCCAGCTGGCGGGGCCGCGGTCCGCCCCGCCCAACGGCCAGCCGGTCTGCCCCGCCCGGGGTGAGCCGGCGGAGGCCCGCTCACCGCCGCCGCAGGGCCGGCCGGCGGAGAAGCGGCCCGCCCCGCCGAAGGGCCGGCCGCTCTACCCCGCCGGGGGTTAGCCGGCGCGGGCCCGCCCGGCGCTCCCTAAGAGCCGGCCGGCCGAGGCTCGGTCTACCGGCCGGCGGAGGCCGGTCTGCCCGGCCCACGGGCCGGCCGGTCTACCCGGCCGAAGGGCCGGCCGGTCTACCCGGCCCGCGGGCCAGCTGGTCTACCCCGGCCGCAGGGCCAGCTGGTCTACCCCGCCCACGGGCCAGCCGGTCTACCCCGCCGGGGGTCAGCCGGCCGAAGGGCCCGCCCGGCGCCCCCTAAGGGCCGGCCGGCGGAGGCCCGGTCCGCCGGCCCGCGGGCCGGCTGGTCTACCCGGCCGCAGGGCCAGCTGGTCTACCCCGGCCGCAGGGCCCGCTGGTCTACCCCGGCCGCAGGGCCAGCTGGTCTACCCCGGCCGAAGGGCCAGCTGGTCTACCCCGGCCGCAGGGCCAGCTGGTCTACCCCGGCCGCAGGGCCAGCTGGTCTACCCCGCCGGGGGATAGCCGGCCGAAGGGCCCGCCCGGCGCCCCCTAAGGGCCGGCCGGCGGAGGCCCGATCCGCCGGCCCGCGGGCCAGCTGGTCTACCCGGCCCACCCCCCCCCCCCCCACCCCAACCCCCCCCCCCAACCCCCACCCCCACCCCACACCCCCCACCCCCACCCCACGGGCCGGCCGGTCTACCCCGCCCACGGGCCAGCTGGTCTACCCCGGCCGCAGGGCCAGCTCTACCCCGGCCGCAGGGCCAGCGGGTCTACCCCGCCGGGATAGCCGGCCGAAGGCCCGCCCGGCGCCCCCTAAGGGCCGGCCCAGGCCCGGTCCGCCGGCCGACGGCCGGCTGGTCTACCCCGCCCACGGGCCAGCTGGTCAACCCGGCCGAAGGGCCAGCTGGTCTACCCCGGCCGCCCACCCCAAACCCCCCCCCCCCAACCCCCACCCCCCCCCCAGGGCCACCTGGTCTACCCGGCGCAGGGCCACACCACCCCGCCACCCCAACCCCCCCCCCCCAAGCGGGCCAGCAGGTCTACCCCGGCCGCAGGGCCAGCTGGTCTACCCCGCCCACGGGCCGGCCGGTCTACCCGGCCGAAGGGCCAGCTGGTCTACCCCGGCCGCAGGGCCAGCTGGTCTACCCCGGCCGCAGGGCCAGCTGGTCTACCCATGCGCAGGGCCAGCTGGTCTACCCCGGCCGCAGGGCCAGCTGGTCTACCCCGCCGGGGGATAGCCGGCCGAAGGGCCCGCCCGGCGCCCCCTAAGGGCCGGCCGGCGGAGGCCCGATCCGCCGGCCGACGGCCAGCAAGTCTACCCGGCCCAATGGCCGGCCGGTCTACCCGGCCCAAGGGCCAGCCGGTCTACCCGGCCGAAGGGCCAG
>NW_028147635.1:3844101-3849101 GCF_008360975.1 Lichenostomus cassidix
TTGTGCCCTCGCTCGCGCCCTCCTCCGCGCGGGTCTCGGAACCCGACACGCGGAGTCCGGGGGCCGGGCGCCGACGAAGGGGGCCGCGCGCGCGCGCGCCAGAGGCCCCGCCGGCCGCGGGAAGCCCCGGCTTTTCCCTCCGCGCGGGTCTCGGAACCCGATACGCGGGGCGGGGACCGGGCGCGGCGGCGCAGGCGGCGGCGGCGGCGGCGGGAGCCCCGTCCACCGCGCGCGCGTGCGCGCGGTGGCGGGGCTTCCGGCCGCCGCTGCCGTCTCCGGGCGCGGGGGTAGACCTGGTGCCCCCGACCGGACTTTGCGCCCGGCGGGCGAGAGCGAGGTAGACCTGCTCTCCGCGGGGCAGGGGGCGGGGGCGGGGGGTCGGCGGCGCCGGCGGCGGCGGCGGCGGCGGCGGCGGCAGCGGGACGGGGAGCAGGGGCGCGCGGACCGCCGCGCGGGTGGACCCGGCCTCCTTCGAGCCGCATTGCCCCTGCCTTTCTTCCCTAGGCGGGGTAGACCAGCTGGCCCTTCGGCCGGGTAGACCGGCCGGCCCGTGGGCCGGGTAGACCAGCTGGCCCGCGGGCCGGCGGACCGGGCCTCCGCCGGCCGGCCCTTAGGGGGCGCCGGGCGGGCCCTTCGGCCGGCTATCCCCCGGCGGGGTAGACCAGCTGGCCCGCGGGCGGGGTAGACCAGCTGGCCCTGCGGCCGGGGTAGACCAGCTGGCCCTGCGGCCGGGGTAGACCAGCTGGCCCTGCGGCCGGGGTAGACCAGCCGACCCTTCGGCCGGGTAGACCAGCTGGCCCTGCGGCCGGGGTAGACCAGCTGGCCCTGCGGCCGGGGTAGACCAGCTGGCCCTGCGGCCGGGGTAGACCAGCCGGCCCTTCGGCCGGGTAGACCAGCGGGCCCTGCGGCCGGGGTAGACCAGCCGGCCCTGCGGCCGGGGTAGACCAGCCGGCCCTTCGGCCGGGGTAGACCAGCTGGCCCTGCGGCCGGGGTAGACCAGCCGGCCCTTCGGCCGGGGTAGACCAGCTGGCCCTGCGGCCGGGGTAGACCAGCTGGCCCTTCGGCCGGGTAGACCGGCCGGCCCTTCGGCCGGGTAGACCGGCCCGCCCGTGGGCCGGGTAGACTGGCCTCCGCCGGACGGTAGACCGAGCCTCGGCCGGCCGGCTCTTAGGGAGCGCCGGGCGGGCCCGCGCCGGCTAACCCCCGGCGGGGTAGAGCGGCCGGCCCTTCGGCGGGGCGGACCGCGGCCCCGCCGGCTGGCCCTTAGGCGGGGTAGACCAGCCGTCGCTCAGGCGGCGGACCGAGCCTCCGCCGGCCGGCCCTTAGCCGGCGCAGAGCGGGCCTGCGCCGGCTAACCCAGGGCGGGGTAGAGCGGCTGGACCTTAGGCGGGGCGGACCGGGCCTCCGCCAGCTAACCCCAGGCGGGGCGGACCGGGCCTCCGCCAGCTAACCCCAGGCGGGGCGGACCGGGCCTCCGCCAGACAGCCTAGCCCTAGGCGGGGTGGACCGGTTCGCCCTATCCGCCCCTTGTGTGGGCAGACGAGGTCTCCCCGTGCGATCGCCCGTCTGGGTAGACCGGGCGTTCTCCGTCGCGTTTGCGGCCGCGCGGGCCGGTCCGGGCCGCCGACCGGCCGCTCGCCGGACGACCCCGTGCCGCGTCCCGGCGCCTCGGCCCGGAGGCCCCGCCGCCCCTCGGAGCCGCGGCGGGCGGCCGAGAGCCCTCCGGACCGTGAAAGAACCGGCCGGAAGGCGGCCGCCGGCCCCCGCCGCCCGGCCGCGGCCTCTGCCGCCGGAGGGACTCGGGCCGTGGGGGGAGGATGTGGGCCGACGGCTTCGGGCTGCGCTCTGCTGCACGTACAGGCTTCTCCCCGGCGCTGCCATCCCCATAGAGAGAGGTTTTGGTGGTGGTGTTGGGGGGGGTGTGAAGGACGGGCGGGCGCGGCGCGGCTGGGTGGGCGTCCGCGGGTACTAGGGGGGAGCGGGCCTGAGCCTCTGTGAGTGGGTCAGGGTGTCGGCAGGTCAGCCTGACGTCGCGCGGAGCCCTGGCCCACCCCAGCACGGGCCCTACCCCGGCTCCGGCCGGCATGCCGCTCTACCCCGGCTCCGGAGGGACAGCTGGTCTACCCCGGCTCCGGCCGGCCAGCTGGTCTACCCCGGCTCCGGAGGGACAGCTGGTCTACCCCGGCTCCGGAGGGACAGCTGGTCTACCCCGGCTCCGGCCGGCCAGCTGGTCTACCCCGGCTCCGGCCGGCCAGCTGGTCTACCCCGGCTCCGGCGGGACAGCTGGTCTACCCCGGCTTCGCCTGGCCAGCTGGTCTACCCCGGGTCCGGCGGGACAGCTGGTCTACCCCGGCTCCGGCCGGCCAGCAGGTCTACCCCGGCTCCGGCCGGCCAGCAGGTCTACCCCGGCTTCGGCCGGCCAGCAGGTCTACCCCGGCTCCGGCCGGCCAGCAGGTCTACCCCGGCTCCGGCGGGACAGCTGGTCTACCCCGGCTCCGGCCGGCCAGCAGGTCTACCCCGGCTCCGGGCACCGGGCGCGGCCTCCGGCCTTTGCCCGGGCTCGTCGGCTTGGCTCGCTAGCGGCGCCCGGTCTCCGGGAGAGCAGGTCTACCCCGGCTCCGGAGGGACAGCTGGTCTACCCCGGCTCCGGCCGGCCGGCTGGTCTACCCCGGCTCCGGCCGGCCGGCTGGTCTACCCCGGCTCCGGCCGGCCTGCTGGTCTACCCCGGCTCCGGCGGGACAGCTGCTCTACCCCGGCTTCGCCTGGCCAGCTGGTCTACCCCGGCTCCGGCCGGCCCGCAGGTCTACCCCGGCTCCGGCCGGCCAGCAGGTCTACCCCGGCTCCGGCGGGACAGCTGGTCTACCCCGGCTCCGGCCGGCCAGCGGGTCTACCCCGGCTCCGGGCTCCGGGCACCGGGCGCGGCCCCCGGCCTTCGCCCGGGCTCGTCGGCTTGGCTCGCTAGCGGCGCCCGGTCTCCGGGAGAGCAGGTCTACCCCGGCTCCGGAGGGACAGCTGGTCTACCCCGGCTCCGGCCGGCCGGCTGGTCTACCCCGGCTCCGGCCGGCCGGCTGGTCTACCCCGGCTCCGGCGGGACAGCTGCTCTACCCCGGCTTCGCCCGGCCAGCTGGTCTACCCCGGCTCCGGCCGGCCAGCTGGTCTACCCCGGCTCCGGCCGGCCAGCTGGTCTACCCCGGCTCCGGCCGGCCAGCTGGTCTACCCCGGCTACGGACGGCCAGCAGGTCTACCCCGGCTCCGGCGGGACAGCTGGTCTACCCCGGCTCCGGCCGGCCAGCTGGTCTACCCCGGCTCCGGCCGGCCAGCTGGTCTACCCCGGCTCCGGCCGGCCAGCTGGTCTACCTTGGCTCCGGCCGGCCAGCAGGTCTACCCCGGCTCCGGCCGGCCAGCTGGTCTACCCCGGCTCCGGCCGGCCAGCAGGTCTACCCCGGCTCCGGCCGGCCCGCTGGTCTACCCCGGCTCCGGCCGGCCAGCAGGTCTACCCCGGCTCCGGGCTCCGGGCACCGGGCGCGGCCTCCGGCCTTCGCCCGGGCTCGTCGGCTTGGCTCGCGAGCGGCGCCCGGTCTCCGGGAGAGCAGGTCTACCTCGCTCCGGCGGGACTTAGGCGAATTTCGGCCGGCGAGCTGGGTAGACCTGTTGTCCGCGGCCGTCCGGAAGTTCACCCAGGGGTCGCTGTTTTTCGCTGCCTCCCGCTATGTCATCGTAAGAGGCGGCGAGCGCCCCCGCGCCGACCCGGTGAAGTGCCGGCGGGCCTCTTGGAGGCGCGCGGCGCCTCGGACTCGCCTTTCCGTATTATGGGAGCGGGTGCAGGGCCGTCTCCCGAGGGACCGAGTGCGCTCGAACGTGTCGCAAGCCCAGAGCGGCGCGACCGCGCCCGCGGTCCGCCGGCAACCCCGCCGCAGTGCGACGAGCGCCCGGGACGAGTCGCGTGGCTCCGTCCCGGTTTACCTGCACGAGCCCGCCGCGGGGGCGGGCGAAAGGATGGCGAGAGAGAGAAAGCCGTTCCGCGTTGTCCCAGGTTTCGCGAGCCAGAGAGAAAGGGCGGAAAGCGAAAGCAACGCCGCGCGCGAGCGAGCGCGTCCCGCTCCGGGCCCGGCTGCGGCTGCCTTCGCGGGAAGAGGCCGCAGCCCCGCAGAGAGCGCGAAAAAAGGGCCGGAGAGGAAGAGCGCAGAAAAAGGGGGCAGCGGTCGTTGCCGGCGAGGCGGCGGCGCCTCGTCCTTTCGGTGCCCGGCCTTAAGCCGGGGGCGGGCCCGCTCGTCAAGCCCGCTTTTTTTGCGGCCGTCGGTCCGGTGCGGTGGCCGGCAGCCGCGGGCTCGGGCGCAGGCGGGCCGGGGCGACTCGCTCGCCCGTGGGGGAAGCCCGGTGAGGCTTTGCGCGTCCCCCGGCCGCCCTTTTCCCCGAGAGCCCTCCAGGACGGGCCCGGCTGGCTGAGGTGCGCGTGGCGGCGCCCCGCTCTTCCCCGCTCCCGACGTGCGTCCCACATGTGTCGGAAGTGCCGCGGAGAAAGCTCGGCGGGGTCGCCGTTGCCGCGCCTCGGCCTCCGGCCGGTCGCCCCAGGGGCTCGGTGACGGGAGTCGCCCGGCGGCGCGGCGCGGCGGGGCGGGGTGGCGGCACCCCCGTCCCCGCCGGCGCGCCTCGTCGTCGTTCCCCCTTCCTCGGCCCTAAGCCGGGGAGGGCCCCGCGCGAGCGGGGCCCCGACGACTTCTCTGCAGCGGCGGGCCCGGCCGGAGCGGTGGCCGGGCCGCTCCAGCGCGGGGACCGGAAAACCCGACAGAGAGCCTCCCTTCCCGGGCGCGTGACGCGGGCGAGGCGGCGGCGCCTCGCCCTTCCTCCGGTTCGTTCGGCACAGAAGCGAGGGCGGAAAGGCCACTACGCCCGGGCGGCCCGTGCTCGTCGGGCCCGCCCCGGCCGCCGTGGGCGCCGGCGAAGGGGGGCCCGGGTTTGCGAGAAGGTCCGGCGCGCCGGCGTGCGGGCGAAGCGGGGGG
>NW_028147635.1:3854101-3856601 GCF_008360975.1 Lichenostomus cassidix
GTTCAAAGACTCGGGCGGCTCGGCGCGGCTCCGCCGCGGCGGCGGCTCGCGCGGCGGCGGCGGCGGCGGGCGCGCGCCGGCCGGCGGTCGCGGCGCCACCGAGGGGTGGGGAGTCGCTCCCGCCGATCCCCTGCGGTGGCGGCCGTCGCCCGCCGACCGCGCGCTCTCTCGCGGTCGCCGTCGCCGGGCGGGCCCGCCGCCCGCGCGCGGGCGGCCGCGCCGCGCCGGGGAGGGGCGCCCTGCCCCCCCCTCTCCGCGGCCCGGTCTCGGCGGCGAGACCGCGGCGCGCGCGCTCGCGCGGTCGGCCCCGGGGCCGACCCGTCCCGCTCGCCTCTGGAAGCGGACGACGGCGGCGGCGGCGGCGGCGGGCGGAGGGCGCGCGCCCTCCGCCCGTCCTCCGGCCGCGCTCCATCTCTCCCCGATCCTCGCCGGCGGCTCGGCGCGCGGCGCCGCGCCGGCCGCGGCCGCGCTGCTCCCCTCCGACGGCGGCCTCGGCCTCGAACGCGCCGGCGGCGCCGTCCCGCCGCCCGCCTCGCTCGACCGCTCGCCCGGCCCCGGGCGAGCGTTCGGCGGTCCCTCCGCTGCCGGAGGGCCGGCGAGCGCGGGCGACCCCGGGTCCGAGCGGCGGCGTCGCCGCTCGGCGAAGGGTGTCCCTCCCCGCCCCCGCGGCGGGGCGTGGGGGACGGTCGGCCGGGAGGCGGCCGTGGCGGTCGCCGGGCGCTTCCCGTCCCGGGCCCCCGTCCCGTCGCTTCCGCGGCGGCGGCGGCGGCGGGCCCGGGCGCGCGGAGCGGCCGGGGACGGCGGCGGTCCCGCCGCCCGGCGGGCCTCGGGCGCTCGCGACGCCGGCTCGCGTCTCGGCGGCGTCCGCCTCCGGCGTCGGCGGCGGAGCCGGCCGCAGGCGCTCGGCCGCGGGATGGGCGGCTCGTCCCGCGGGGCGGGGGCCCCGGCGGGGCGGCGTCCGCCGCGCGCGCCTCGGGCGTCGCGGTCCGCCGGGGAGGAGCCGGCCGCGCGGCGGCGCGGCGGCGCTCCGCGGAGCCGGCGGAGGGGCGAAGGGAGAGAGAAGAGCGCGCGCGGGGGGGGGGGCCGGCGGCGGCGCCACTCCCCCCCCCCGCTCCAAACGCGGCCGCCGGCGTCGTCGTCCCCGCGGCAAGGGAAAAAGAGGCCGGGCGGGCTCGGGTCGCGACCCTCCGCGGGCCGGCCGGGCGGGCGCGCCGGCGCGGTCCCTCCGCGCGGAGGCCGGGCCGAGCCCGGGCGCCTGGGCCGCCTCCGAAGAACGGCGCTCGATGCGCGGCGTCTCCCCTCGCGGGGGGAGTCGGTCGGGAGCGCGCGCTCCCCCGCCGCTGCCGGCCTTTCGGAGCGTTGCAGCGGGTGGCTTTTCCCGCTCGTTCCTTTTTTTTTTCCCCTCCGTGTGCTCGTACGGTCTCTCCGGCGAGGGGGCGCCCCCTCGCCGAAACGTTAAGGGGCGCCGCTCCGCGCGAGCGCTCCCCGGCCCCTCCGCGCGCGCGGTCCGGGTGCCGAAAGCCAGACAACTCTTAGCGGTGGATCACTCGGCTCGTGCGTCGATGAAGAACGCAGCTAGCTGCGAGAATTAATGTGAATTGCAGGACACATTGATCATCGACACTTCGAACGCACTTGCGGCCCCGGGTTCCTCCCGGGGCTACGCCTGTCTGAGCGTCGCGTGACGATCAATCGCCGTCCGCGGGGGCGGAGGGGGGGCGGGGCGGGGGTCACCCCGCGTTCCCCAACCCCCCCCTCCCGACCTTGGCGGCGGCGCGGCTGGGGTCGCCTCGCAGGCCCGTCGGCCGCGGCCGCCGCGACGTCCGTCGCGTCGGGCCGCGCGAGGGCCTTCGTCCCCCTAAGTGCAGACTCGGGGAAGCGCTCCGTAGCTCCCCGCTCCCGGAGCGAGCCGCTGGGGCGGAGTTTCGTCCTCGGGCCGGGGGCCGCTCGGCCGGGCCGTTAGGCCGGGCGGCGGCCGGGGAAAACGAAAAGAGAGAGAAAGCCGAGAGGCGGCGCGAAAACGCCGAGAAGCGCGCGCGAGAGAGAGAGCAGAGCGAGAGAGAGACACGCGCGGCGCGGCCGCGGCGGGGCGGCGGGGCGCGGGCCTCGCCGCCGGGCTTTTCTCCCCCCCCCGTGCGGGCGGCTGTCTGCGGGTGGGTACCGCGCGGGTACCGTGCCGTGCTGCCGCGCGCGCGCGAGGGGGGGTCCGGGGGCGGGGGGCCACCCCCTCCCGGTCGCCCCGGCGCGCTCGTCCGCGTCTCCCCCCTCTGTCTCTCTCCGTCCGTCCGTCCGTCGCGGCGTAAGAGCGCCGCCGCTCCCCTCGCGCTCTCTCTCTCTCTCCCCGCCGGCCCGGCGGAGGCCGTCTCCGCCGCTCTCCTTTCGGTTCTCGTCTCCGGGATGGGGGCCTCGCTCTCGCCTCTCTTCGCCCCTTCTCTCCGGAGCCGGGGGGCGGGGAAGGCGGTCCGTGCCGGCCGTCCCGGCCGCCGGAGGCGCGGGCCTC
>NW_028147635.1:3861585-3866585 GCF_008360975.1 Lichenostomus cassidix
TGCGGCCGGGGTAGACCAGCTGGCCCTGCGCATGGGTAGACCAGCTGGCCCTGCGGCCGGGGTAGACCAGCTGGCCCTGCGGCCGGGGTAGACCAGCTGGCCCTGCGGCCGGGGTAGACCAGCTGGCCCGTGGGCGGGGTAGACCAGCTGGCCCTGCGGCCGGGGTAGACCAGCTGGCCCTGCGGCCGGGGTAGACCAGCTGGCCCTGCGGCCGGGGTAGACCAGCTGGCCCTGCGGCCGGGTAGACCAGCCGGCCCGCGGGCCGGCGGACCGGGCCTCCGCCGGCCGGCCCTTAGGGGGCGCCGGGCGGGCCCTTCGGCCGGCTGACCCCCGGCGGGGTAGACCGGCTGGCCCGCGGGCGGGGTAGACCAGCTGGCCCTGCGGCCGGGGTAGACCAGCTGGCCCGCGGGCCGGGTAGACCGGCCGGCCCTTCGGCTGGGTAGACCGGCCGGCCCGTGGGCCGGGCAGACCGGCGTCCGCCGGCCGGTAGACCGAGCCTCGGCCGGCCGGCTCTTAGGGAGCGCCGGGCGGGCCCGCGCCGGCTAACCCCCGGCGGGGTAGAGCGGCCGGCCCTTCGGCGGGGCGGGCCGCTTCTCCGCCGGCCGGCCCTGCGGCGGCGGTGAGCGGGCCTCCGCCGGCTCACCCCGGGCGGGGCAGACCGGCTGGCCGTTGGGCGGGGCGGACCGCGGCCCCGCCAGCTGGCCCTTAGGCGGGGTAGACCAGCCGTCGCTCAGGCGGCGGACCGAGCCTCCGCCGGCCGGCCCTTAGCCGGCGCAGAGCGGGCCTGCGCCGGCTAACCCAGGGCGGGGTAGAGCGGCTGGACCTTAGGCGGGGCGGACCGGGCCTCCGCCAGCTAACCCCAGGCGGGGCGGACCGGGCCTCCGCCAGCCAGCTTAGCCCTAGGCGGGGTGGACCGGTTCGCCCTATCCGCCCCTTGTGTGGGCAGACGAGGTCTCCCCGTGCGATCGCCCGTCTGGGTAGACCGGGCGTTCTCCGTCGCGTTTGCGGCCGCGCGGGCCGGTCCGGGCCGCCGACCGGCCGCTCGCCGGACGACCCCGTGCCGCGTCCCGGCGCCTCGGCCCGGAGGCCCCGCCGCCCCGCGGAGCCGCGGCGGGCGGCCGAGAGCCCTCCGGACCGTGAAAGAACCGGCCGGAAGGCGGCCGCCGGCCCCCGCCGCCCGGCCGCGGCCTCTGCCGCCGGAGGGACTCGGGCCGTGGGGGGAGGATGTGGGCCGACGGCTTCGGGCTGCGCTCTGCTGCACGTACAGGCTTCTCCCCGGCGCTGCCATCCCCATAGAGAGAGGTTTTGGTGGTGGTGTTGGGGGGGGTGTGAAGGACGGGCGGGCGCGGCGCGGCTGGGTGGGCGTCCGCGGGTACAAGGGGGGAGCGGGCCTGAGCCTCTGTGAGTGGGTCAGGGTGTCGGCAGGTCAGCCTGACGCCGCGCGGAGCCCTGGCCCACCCCAGCACGGGCCCGGGCGGCTGGTCTACCCCGGCTCCGGCCGGCATGCCGCTCTACCCCGGCTCCGGAGGGACAGCTGGTCTACCCCGGCTCCGGAGGGACGGTTGGTCTACCCCGGCTCCGGCCGGCCAGCTGGTCTACCCCGGCTCCGGCCGGCCAGCTGGTCTACCCCGGCTCCGGAGGGACAGCTGGTCTACCCCGGCTCCGGCGGGACAGCTGGTCTACCCCGGCTTCGCCTGGCCAGCTGGTCTACCCCGGCTCCGGCCGGCTAGCTGGTCTACCCCGGCTCCGGCGGGACAGCTGGTCTACCCCGGCTCCGGCCGGCTAGGGTCTACCCCGGCTCCGGAGGGACAGCTGGTCTACCCCGGCTTCGGAGGGCCAGCTGGTCTACCCCGGCTCCGGCGGGACAGCTGGTCTACCCCGGCTCCGGACGGCCAGCTGGTCTACCCCGGCTCCGGCGGGACAGCTGGTCTACCCCGGCTCCGCCCGGCCAGCTGGTCTACCCCGGCTCCGGCGGGACAGCTGGTCTACCCCGGCTCCGGCCGGCCAGCAGGTCTACCCCGGCTCCGGCCGGCCAGCAGGTCTACCCCGGCTTCGGCCGGCCAGCAGGTCTACCCCGGCTCCGGCCGGCCAGCAGGTCTACCCCGGCTCCGGCGGGACAGCTGGTCTACCCCGGCTCCGGCCGGCCAGCAGGTCTACCCCGGCTCCGGGCTCCGGGCACCGGGCGCGGCCCCCGGCCTTCGCCCGGGCTCTTCGGCTTGGCTCGCTAGCGGCGCCCGGTCTCCGGGAGAGCAGGTCTACCCCGGCTCCGGCGGGACAGCTGGTCTACCCCGGCTCCGGCGGGACAGCTGGTCTACCCCGGCTTCGCCTGGCCAGCTGGTCTACCCCGGCTTCGCCTGGCCAGCTGGTCTACCCCGGGTCCGGCGGGACAGCTGGTCTACCCCGGCTCCGGCCGGCCAGCAGGTCTACCCCGGCTCCGGCCGGCCAGCTGGTCTACCCCGGCTTCGGCCGGCCAGCAGGTCTACCCCGGCTCCGGCCGGCCAGCAGGTCTACCCCGGCTCCGGCGGGACAGCTGGTCTACCCCGGCTCCGGCCGGCCGGCTGGTCTACCCCGGCTCCGGCCGGCCAGCTGGTCTACCTTGGCTCCGGCCGGCCAGCAGGTCTACCCCGGCTTCGGCCGGCCAGCTGGTCTACCCCGGCTCCGGCGGGACAGCTGGTCTACCCCGGCTCCGGCCGGCCAGCTGGTCTACCCCGGCTCCGGCCGGCCAGCAGGTCTACCCCGGCTCCGGCGGGACAGCTGGTCTACCCCGGCTCCGGCCGGCCAGCTGGTCTACCCCGGCTCCGGAGGGACAGCTGGTCTACCCCGGCTCCGGCCGGCCAGCAGGTCTACCCCGGCTCCGGGCTCCGGGCACCGGGCGCGGCCTCCGGCCTTCGCCCGGGCTCGTCGGCTTGGCTCGCTAGCGGCGCCCGGTCTCCGGGAGAGCAGGTCTACCCCGGCTCCGGAGGGACAGCTGGTCTACCCCGGCTCCGGCCGGCCGGCTGGTCTACCCCGGCTCCGGCCGGCCGGCTGGTCTACCCCGGCTCCGGCCGGCCTGCTGGTCTACCCCGGCTCCGGCGGGACAGCTGCTCTACCCCGGCTTCGCCTGGCCAGCTGGTCTACCCCGGCTCCGGCCGGCCAGCAGGTCTACCCCGGCTCCGGCCGGCCAGCAGGTCTACCCCGGCTCCGGCGGGACAGCTGGTCTACCCCGGCTCCGGCCGGCCAGCAGGTCTACCCCGGCTCCGGCGGGACAGCTGGTCTACCCCGGCTCCGGACGGCCGGTTGGGGGGGGGTTGGTTGGGGGGTGGGGTTGGGGGCCAGCTGGTCTACCCCGGCTCCGGCCGGCCAGCAGGTCTTACCCCGGCTCCGGAGGGACAGCTGGTCTACCCGGGCTTCGGCCGGCCAGCTGGTCTACCCCGGCCCGGCGGTAGCTGGTCTACCCCGGCTCCGGCCGGCCAGCAGGTCTACCCCGGCTCCGGGCTCCGGGCACCGGGCGCGGCTCCCCGGCCTTCGCCCGGGCTCGTCGGCTTGGCTCGCTAGCGGCCCGGTCTCCGGGAGAGCAGGTCTACCCCGGCTCCTGGGGGTGGTTGGTTGTGGGTGGTTGGTTGGCCGGCCAGCTGGTCTACCCCGGCCCGCCGGCCAGCTGGTCTACCCCGGCTTCGGCTGGCCAGCTGGTCTACCCCGGCTCCGGCCGGCCAGCGGGTCTACCCCGGCTCCGGAGGGACAGCTGGTCTACCCCGGCTTCGGCTGGCCAGCTGGTCTACCCCGGCTCCGGACGGCCAGCTGGTCTACCCCGGCTCCGGCGGGACAGCTGGTCTACCCCGGCTCCGGCGGGACAGCTGGTCTACCCCGGCTTCGCCTGGCCAGCTGGTCTACCCCGGCTCCGGCGGGACAGCTGGTCTACCCCGGCTCCGGCCGGCCAGCAGGTCTACCCCGGCTCCGGCGGGACAGCTGGTCTACCCCGGCTCCGGCCGGCCGGCTGGTCTACCCCGGCTCCGGCCGGCCAGCTGGTCTACCCCGGCTCCGGCCGGCCAGCTGGTCTACCCCGGCTCCGGGCTCCGGGCACCGGGCGCGGCCTCCGGCCTTCGCCCGGGCTCGTCGGCTTGGCTCGCTAGCGGCGCCCGGTCTCCGGGAGAGCAGGTCTACCTCGCTCCGGCGGGACAGGCGAATTTCGGCCGGCGAGCTGGGTAGACCTGTTGTCCGCGGCCGTCCGGAAGTTCACCAAGGGGTCGCTGTTTTTCGCTGCCTCCCGCTATGTCATCGTAAGAGGCGGCGAGCGCCCCCGCGCCGACCCGGTGAAGTGCCGGCGGGCCTCTTGGAGGCGCGCGGCGCCTCGGACTCGCCTTTCCGTATTATGGGAGCGGGTGCAGGGCCGTCTCCCGAGGGACCGAGTGCGCTCGAACGTGTCGCAAGCCCAGAGCGGCGCGACCGCGCCCGCGGTCCGCCGGCAACCCCGCCGCAGTGCGACGAGCGCCCGGGACGAGTCGCGTGGCTCCGTCCCGGTTTACCTGCACGAGCCCGCCGCGGGGGCGGGCGAAAGGATGGCGAGAGAGAGAAAGCCGTTCCGCGTTGTCCCAGGTTTCGCGAGCCAGAGAGAAAGGGCGGAAAGCGAAAGCAACGCCGCGCGCGAGCGCGCGCGTCCCGCTCCGGGCCCGGCTGCGGCTGCCTTCGCGGGAAGAGGCCGCAGCCCCGCAGAGAGCGAGAAAAAAGGGCCGGAGAGGAAGAGCGCAGAAAAAGGGGGCAGCGGTCGTTGCCGGCGAGGCGGCGGCGCCTCGTCCTGTCGGTGCCCGGCCTTAAGCCGGGGGCGGGCCCGCTCGTCGGGCCCGCTGTTTTTGCGGCCGTCGGTCCGGTGCGGTGGCCGGCGGCCGCGGGCTCGGGCGCAGGCGGGCCGGGGCGACTCGCTCGCCCGTGGGGGAAGCCCGGTGAGGCTTTGCGCGTCCCCCGGCCGCCCTTTCCCCGAGAGCCCTCCAGGACGGGCCCGGCTGGCTGAGGTGCGCGTGGCGGCG
>NW_028147635.1:3871585-3874085 GCF_008360975.1 Lichenostomus cassidix
GGGCGCTTTCCGCCCCCGCGGCGAAAGTCGCCCCCGCCCCGCGGGCCGAGCGGCCGGCGCGCCTCGCGCCGAGGAAAGGCGAAGGGTCGGGCGCTCCGGGCGTTCCGGGGCCGCGCGCGCGCGAGGCTCTCGGGCGCCGCGCGGCCTTCCCCCCCGCGCCGGCGGGGCGGCCCGCGCCGCGGCGGTCCCCTCGGGCGCGGCGCCGGGCTACCGAGGGAAACCCCGGGCCCCGAGCGGGACGCCGCGGCGGTGGCGGCGGATGTCGGGCGCGCCCCCGCGGGCGGACGCTCCCCCGAGGGCGGCAGCGGGGGAGGCACCCCCGCGGGGCCATCCAGGTCGTTTCCCTCGCCCCAGGGCCAGGTACCTAGCGCTCCGCGTCGCGGCGGCCCCGGAGCCCCGGCCGACGCCCTTCCCCCGCCGCGCGAGAACCTCCCCGGCGTCGTCAAACGCTGCCGGAGGCGCGCGGTTGGGGGGGCGGTGCGGAAGCCGGCGGTCCGAGGGGCCGCGGAGCCCGGGCGGCGGTTCAAAGACTCGGGCGGCTCGGCGCGGCTCCGCCGCGGCGGCGGCTCGCGCGGCGGCGGCGGCGGCGGGCGCGCGCCGGCCGGCGGTCGCGGCGCCACCGAGGGGTGGGGAGTCGCTCCCGCCGATCCCCTGCGGTGGCGGCCGTCGCCCGCCGACCGCGCGCTCTCTCGCGGTCGCCGTCGCCGGGCGGGCCCGCCGCCCGCGCGCGGGCGGCCGCGCCGCGCCGGGGAGGGGCGCCCTGCCCCCCCCTCTCCGCGGCCCGGTCTCGGCGGCGAGACCGCGGCGCGCGCGCTCGCGCGGTCGGCCCCGGGGCCGACCCGTCCCGCTCGCCTCTGGAAGCGGACGACGGCGGCGGCGGTGGGCGGAGGGCGCGCGCCCTCCGCCCTTCCTCCGGCCGCGCTCCATCGCTCCCCGATCCTCGCCGGCGGCTCGGCGCGCGGCGCCGCGCCGGCCGCGGCCGCGCTGCTCCCCTCCGACGGCGGCCTCGGCCTCGAACGCGCCGGCGGCGCCGTCCCGCCGCCCGCCTCGCTCGACCGCTCGCCCGGCCCCGGGCGAGCGTTCGGCGGTCCCTCCGCTGCCGGAGGGCCGGCGAGCGCGGGCGACCCCGGGTCCGAGCGGCGGCGTCGCCGCTCGGCGAAGGGTGTCCCTCCCCGCCTCCGCGGCGGGGCGTGGGGGACGGTCGGCCGGGAGGCGGCCGTGGCGGTCGCCGGGCGCTTCCCGTCCCGGGCCCCCGTCCCGTCGCTTCCGCGGCGGCGGCGGCGGCGGTCCCGGGCGCGCGGAGCGGCCGGGGACGGCGGCGGTCCCGCCGCCCGGCGGGCCTCGGGCGCTCGCGACGCCGGCTCGCGTCTCGGCGGCGTCCGCCTCCGGCGTCGGCGGCGGAGCCGGCCGCAGGCGCTCGGCCGCGGGATGGGCGGCTCGTCCCGCGGGGCGGGGGCCCCGGCGGGGCGGCGTCCGCCGCGCGCGCCTCGGGCGTCGCGGTCCGCCGGGGAGGAGCCGGCCGCGCGGCGGCGCGGCGGCGCTCCGCGGAGCCGGCGGAGGGGCGAAGGGAGAGAGAAGAGCGCGCGCGGGGGGGGGGGCCGGCGGCGGCGCCACTCCCCCCCCCCGCTCCAAACGCGGCCGCCGGCGTCGTCGTCCCCGCGGCAAGGGAAAAAGAGGCCGGGCGGGCTCGGGGCGCGACCCGCCGCGGGCCGGCCGGGCGGGCGCGCCGGCGCGGTCCCTCCGCGCGGAGGCCGGGCCGAGCCCGGGCGCCTGGGCCGCCTCCGAAGAACGGCGCTCGTTGCGCGGCGTCTCCCCTCGCGGGGGGAGTCGGTCGGGAGCGCGCGCTCCCCCGCCTCTGCCGGCCTTTCGGAGCGTTGCAGCGGGTGGCTTTTCCCGCTCGTTCCTTTTTTTTTTCCCCTCCGTGTGCTCGTACGGTCTCTCCGGCGAGGGGGCGCCCCCTCGCCGAAACGTTAAGGGGCGCCGCTCCGCGCGAGCGCTCCCCGGCCCCGTCCGCGCGCGCGGTCCGGGTGCCGAAAGCCAGACAACTCTTAGCGGTGGATCACTCGGCTCGTGCGTCGATGAAGAACGCAGCTAGCTGCGAGAATTAATGTGAATTGCAGGACACATTGATCATCGACACTTCGAACGCACTTGCGGCCCCGGGTTCCTCCCGGGGCTACGCCTGTCTGAGCGTCGCGTGACGATCAATCGCCGTCCGCGGGGGGCGGAGGGGGGGCGGGGCGGGGGTCACCCCGCGTTCCCCAACCCCCCCCTCCCGACCTTCGCGGCGGCGCGGCTGGGGTCGCCTCGCAGGCCCGTCGGCCGCGGCCGCCGCGGCGTCCGTCGCGTCGGGCCGCGCGAGGGCCTTCGTCCCCCTAAACGCAGACTCGGGGAAGCGCTCCGTAGCTCCCCGCTCCCGGAGCGAGCCGCTGGGGCGGAGTTTCGTCCTCGGGCCGGGGGCCGCTCGGCCGGGCCGGTAAGGCCGGGCGGCGGCCGGGGG
>NW_028147635.1:3881585-3885013 GCF_008360975.1 Lichenostomus cassidix
CCGGGCCTCCGCCGGCCGGCCCTTAGGGGGCGCCGGGCGGGCCCTTCGGCCGGCTGACCCCCGGCGGGGTAGACCAGCTGGCCCTGCGGCCGGGGTAGACCAGCTGGCCCTTCGGCCGGGGTAGACCAGCTGGCCCTGCGGCCGGGGTAGACCAGCTGGCCCTGCGGCCGGGGTAGACCAGCTGGCCCTGCGGCCGGGTAGACCAGCCGGCCCGCGGGCCGGCGGACCGGGCCTCCGCCGGCCGGCCCTTAGGGGGCGCCGGGCGGGCCCTTCGGCCGGCTGACCCCCGGCGGGGTAGACCGGCTGGCCCGCGGGCGGTGTAGACCAGCTGGCCCTGCGGCCGGGGTAGACCAGCTGGCCCGCGGGCCGGGTAGACCGGCCGGCCCTTCGGCCGGGTAGACCGGCCGGCCCGTGGGCCGGGCAGACCGGCGTCCGCCGGCCGGTAGACCGAGCCTCGGCCGGCCGGCTCTTAGGGAGCGCCGGGCGGGCCCGCGCCGGCTAACCCCCGGCGGGG
The DNA here is from genome assembly GCF_008360975.1 of Lichenostomus cassidix. Taxonomy (NCBI): domain Eukaryota; kingdom Metazoa; phylum Chordata; class Aves; order Passeriformes; family Meliphagidae; genus Lichenostomus; species Lichenostomus cassidix. The sequence continues at coordinate 3,882,100 of NW_028147635.1, forward strand.
TAGAGCGGCCGGCCCTTCGGCGGGGCGGGCCGCTTCTCCGCCGGCCGGCCCGGCGGCGGCGGTGAGCGGGCCTCCGCCGGCTCACCCCGGGCGGGGCAGACCGGCTGGCCGTTGGGCGGGGCGGACCGCGGCCCCGCCAGCTGGCCCTTAGGCGGGGTAGACCAGCCTTCGCTCAGGCGGCGGACCGAGCCTCCGCCGGCCGGCCCTTAGCCGGCGCAGAGCGGGCCTGCGCCGGCTAACCCAGGGCGGGGTAGAGCGGCTGGACCTTAGGCGGGGCGGACCGGGCCTCCGCCAGCTAACCCCAGGCGGGGCGGACCGGGCCTCCGCCAGCCAGCCTAGCCCTAGGCGGGGTGGACCGGTTCGCCCTATCCGCCCCTTGTGTGGGCAGACGAGGTCTCCCCGTGCGATCGCCCGTCTGGGTAGACCGGGCGTTCTCCGTCGCGTTTGCGGCCGCGCGGGCCGGTCCGGGCCGCCGACCGGCCGCTCGCCGGACGACCCCCTGCCGCGTCCCGGCGCCTCGGCCCGGAGGCCCCGCCGCCCCGCGGAGCCGCGGCGGGCGGCCGAGAGCCCTCCGGACCGTGAAAGAACCGGCCGGAAGGCGGCCGCCGGCCCCCGCCGCCCGGCCGCGGCCTCTGCCGCCGGAGGGACGCGGGCCGGGGGGGGAGGATGTGGGCCGACGGCTTCGGGCTGCGCTCTGCTGCACGTACAGGCTTCTCCCCGGCGCTGCCATCCCCATAGAGCGAGGTTTTGGTGGTGGTGTTGGGGGGGGTGTGAAGGACGGGCGGGCGCGGCGCGGCTGGGTGGGCGTCCGCGGGTACTAGGGGGGAGCGGGCCTGAGCCTCTGTGAGTGGGTCAGGGTGTCGGCAGGTCAGCCTGACGTCGCGCGGAGCCCTGGCCCACCCCAGCACGGGCCCGGCCGGCTGGTCTACCCCGGCTCCGGCCGGCATGCCGCTCTACCCCGGCTCCGGAGGGACAGCTGGTCTACCCCGGCTCCGGCCGGCCAGCTGGTCTACCCCGGCTCCGGCCGGCCAGCTGCTCTACCCCGGCTCCGGCGGGACAGCTGGTCTACCCCGGCTCCGGCCGGCCAGCTGGTCTACCCCGGCTCCGGCCGGCCAGCTGGTCTACCCCGGCTCCGGCGGGACAGCTGGTCTACCCCGGCTTCGCCTGGCCAGCTGGTCTACCCCGGCTTCGCCTGGCCAGCTGGTCTACCCCGGGTCCGGCGGGACAGCTGGTCTACCCCGGCTCCGGCCGGCCAGCAGGTCTACCCCGGCTCCGGCCGGCCAGCGGGTCTACCCCGGCTTCGGCCGGCCAGCAGGTCTACCCCGGCTCCGGCCGGCCAGCAGGTCTACCCCGGCTCCGGCGGGACAGCTGGTCTACCCCGGCTCCGGCGGGCCAGCAGGTCTACCCCGGCTCCGGGCTCCGGGCACCGGGCGCGGCCCCCGGCCTTCGCCCGGGCTCTTCGGCTTGGCTCGCTAGCGGCGCCCGGTCTCCGGGAGAGCAGGTCTACCCCGGCTCCGGCGGGACAGCTGGTCTACCCCGGCTCCGGCCGGCCGGTTGGTCTACCCCGGCTCCGGCCGGCCAGCTGGTCTACCCCGGCTCCGGCCGGCCAGCTGGTCTACCCCTGCTCCGGAGGGACAGCTGGTCTACCCCGGCTTCGGCCGGCCAGCTGGTCTACCCCGGCTCCGGCCGGCCGGTTGGTCTACCCCGGCTCCGGCCGGCCAGCTGGTCTACCCCGGCTCCGGCCGGCCAGCTGGTCTACCCCGGCTCCGGAGGGACAGCTGGTCTACCCCGGCTCCGCAGGGCCAGCTGGTCTACCCCGGCTCCGGCCGGCCAGCTGGTCTACCCCGGCTCCGGCCGGCCAGCTGGTCTACCCCGGCTCCGGCGGGACAGCTGGTCTACCCCGGCTTCGCCTGGCCAGCTGGTCTACCCCGGGTCCGGCGGGACAGCTGGTCTACCCCGGCTCCGGCCGGCCAGCAGGTCTACCCCGGCTCCGGCCGGCCAGCAGGTCTACCCCGGCTTCGGCCGGCCAGCAGGTCTACCCCGGCTCCGGCCGGCCAGCAGGTCTACCCCGGCTCCGGCGGGACAGCTGGTCTACCCCGGCTCCGGCCGGCCAGCAGGTCTAACCCGGCTCCGGGCTCCGGGCACCGGGCGCGGCCCCCGGCCTTCGCCCGGGCTCTTCGGCTTGGCTCGCTAGCGGCGCCCGGTCTCCGGGAGAGCAGGTCTACCCCGGCTCCGGCGGGACAGCTGGTCTCCCCCGGCTCCGGCCGGCCGGTTGGTCTACCCCGGCTCCGGCCGGCCAGCTGGTCTACCCCGGCTCCGGCCGGCCAGCTGGTCTACCCCGGCTCCGGACGGCCAGCAGGTCTACCCCGGCTCCGGCCGGACAGCTGGTCTACCCCGGCTCCGGACGGCCAGCTGGTCTACCCCGGCTCCGGCGGGACAGCTGGTCTACCCCGGCTCCGGCCGGCCGGCTGGTCTACCCCGGCTCCGGCCGGCCAGCTGGTCTACCTTGGCTCCGGCCGGCCAGCAGGTCTACCCCGGCTTCGGCCGGCCAGCTGGTCTACCCCGGCTCCGGCCGGCCAGCTGGTCTACCCCGGCTCCGGCGGGACAGCTGGTCTACCCCGGCTTCGCCTGGCCAGCTGGTCTACCCCGGGTCCGGCGGGACAGCTGGTCTACCCCGGCTCCGGCCGGCCAGCAGGTCTACCCCGGCTCCGGCCGGCCAGCTGGTCTACCCCGGCTTCGGCCGGCCAGCAGGTCTACCCCGGCTCCGGCCGGCCAGCAGGTCTACCCCGGCTCCGGCGGGACAGCTGGTCTACCCCGGCTCCGGCCGGCCAGCAGGTCTACCCCGGCTCCGGGCTCCGGGCACCGGGCGCGGCCCCCGGCCTTCGCCCGGGCTCTTCGGCTTGGCTCGCTAGCG
>NW_028147635.1:3895508-3901315 GCF_008360975.1 Lichenostomus cassidix
GGGACGCGGCTCGGCCGGGGCTGACCCGCCCCCGAGGCCGACGCGCCCCGCCGGCCGGTCGCGGGCGCGACCGGCCGCCGGCGAGGTTGGGAGACGAGGAGGGGGGGAAGACGCCCCCGCGCGGAGCGAGGGGCCCCCCCCCCGCAACCCGACGCTTTCCCCCCGCCGGGCCGCGCGGAAAGCGCCGGACGTGCTAGAGGAGACGGCGACCCGACGAGGCGGGCGCGGCCCGGACACCGAGGCCCCCTTTTTCGGTCGGGGCGGCTCGCTCCGCGGCAGGCGGCGGCACGGCAAACGAGCGACCGCGCGCCGGGGAAGGGGCTCGTCTCTCTCTCCCCCTCCCCGCGCGTCCACGGCCCGTGGCGGGGGCTTTTTCTCTCTCGCCTTTCGCTCCCCTCTCGCTCGCCTTCGTTCTCTCGCGCTCACAGAGCCGCGCCGCCGCCCGAGCGCCGCTCGCGGCCGGCACCCACGGGCGCGACCCGGGACCGAGGCCCGCGCCGGCGCCTCGCGCGGTTTTTCGAGGGCACCTGAGGGCTCGCGGGGCCACGCGGCCGTCACACAGCCCGGGGACGGTAAAGACGCCCTCCCGACGCCGGGAAGGGGCGACACCTCGCCTGCGACGGGAAGCGAGATCGGAGGGGAGACCGCCCTGCCCGAGCACCGGACACCGCCGTGGCTTTCCCCGTTACAGAGAGAGCCCCGGAAGAGCCGGCCCGCCGGGGGCCCCCTCCGACGCGACCCGAAAAGCCTCATCGATCGGGAAAAAGAAAAGAAGGAGAAAGCGAGGAAGCGAGAAAAGGAGCGCCCGCCCGAGGAGCGACGAGGGCCCCGCGGCCACGGTCCTGGGACGACGGGCGAAGCGCTCGAGGCCGCCGCCGCCGGCGGCCTCCCCTCCCTCGGCTCGCGGCTTTGGGATGGGTCGCGGCGGAGCGCGCTGGGGGGGTGCCGCCACCCGCCCCGGCCGGCCGCGCACGCGCGACGCGGAGGAGCGCCCGCCCGAGGAGCGACGAGGGCCCCGCGGCCACGGTCCTGGGACGACGGGCGAAGCGCTCGAGGCCGCCGCCGCCGGCGGCCTCCCTCCCTCCCTCGGCTCGCGGCTTTGGGATGGGTCGCGGCGGAGCGCGCCGGGGGGGTGCCGCCACCCGCCCCGGCCGACCGCGCGCGCCGCTTTCGCGCCCTTCCGGCGACACGACACGGGGACGGGGAGCGGGCCGCGGCAGGCCGCGCTCCCCCAGGGGAAGAACCCCTTTCCGGCGTTCGAGAAAGCGCCGCCGCCGACCGAGCCCTCGGGGCCACCGGCTTTCGCCCGCCCCGCGGCGACCGGCTTTCCCCCCCCCGGAAAAGCCGGGAAGGGGGAAGAAACGGCGAAGGAAAAAAAGGCACATCGCGCGTCGCGCGCCGGCCCCGTGCTAGCCACGGGGGGCCGCGGGCCGCCGCGGGGAGGTCGGCGAGGCCCGCGCCTCTCGCTCCGCACCTCCCCGCCGGCTTCGCGGCTTCCCTTCTCTCTCGCCTTCGCTTTTCGTCTCGGGCCCGCGCGCCTGGCTCGCGCGCTCCTCTCCGTGCCGCGGCTTAGGGCCGCCGGGAAAGAGAAAATAAGAAAGACCGGGGCGGGCGAACCCCCCGCTTCGCCCGCACGCCGGCGCGCCGGACCTTCTCGCAAACCCGGGCCCCCCTTCGCCGGCGACCACGGCGGCCGGGGCGGGCCCGACGAGCACGGGCCGCCCGGGCGTAGTGGCCTTTCCGCCCTCGCTTCTGTGCCGAACGAACCGGAGGAAGGGCGAGGCGCCGCCGCCTCGCCCGCGTCACGCGCCCGGGAAGGGAGGCTCTCTGTCGGGTTTTCCGGTCCCCGCGCTGGAGCGGCCCGGCCACCGCTCCGGCCGGGCCGCCGCTGCAGAGAAGTCGTCGGGGCCCCGCTCGCGCGGGGCCCTCCCCGGCTTAGGGCCGAGGAAGGGGGAACGACGACGAGGCGCGCCGGCGGGGACGGGGGTGCCGCCACCCCGCCCCGCCGCGCCGCGCCGCCGGGCGACTCCCGTCACCGAGCCCCTGGGGCGACCGGCCGGAGGCCGAGGCGCGGCACCGGCGACCCCGCCGAGCTTCCTCCGCGGCACTTCCGACACATGTGGGACGCACGTCGGGAGCGGGGAAGAGCGGGGCGCCGCCACGCGCACCTCAGCCAGCCGGGCCCGTCCTGGAGGGCTCTCGGGGAAAAGGGCGGCCGGGGGACGCGCAAAGCCTCACCGGGCTTCCCCCACGGGCGAGCGAGTCGCCCCGGCCCGCCTGCGCCCGAGCCCGCGGCCGCCGGCCACCGCACCGGACCGACGGCCGCAAAAAAAGCGGGCCCGACGAGCGGGCCCGCCCCCGGCTTAAGGCCGGGCACCGAAAGGACGAGGCGCCGCCGCCTCGCCGGCAACGACCGCGGCCCCCTTTTTCTGCGCTCTTCCTCTCCGGCCCTTTTTTCTCGCTCTCTGCGGGGCTGCGGCCTCTTCCCGCGAAGGCAGCCGCAGCCGGGCCCGGAGCGGGACGCGCTCGCTCGCGCGCGGCGTTGCTTTCGCTTTCCGCCCTTTCTCTCTGGCTCGCGAAACCTGGGACAACGCGGAACGGCTTTCTCTCTCTCGCCATCCTTTCGCCCGCCCCCGCGGCGGGCTCGTGCAGGTAAACCGGGACGGAGCCACGCGACTCGTCCCGGGCGCTCGTCGCACTGCGGCGGGGTTGCCGGCGGACCGCGGGCGCGGTCGCGCCGCTCTGGGCTTGCGACCCGTTCGAGCGCACTCGGTCCCTCGGGAGACGGCCCTGCACCCGCTCCCATAATACGGAAAGGCGAGTCCGAGGCGCCGCGCGCCTCCAAGAGGCCCGCCGGCACTTCACCGGGTCGGCGCGGGGGCGCTCGCCGCCTCTTACGATGACATAGCGGGAGGCAGCGAAAAACAGCGACCCCTTGGTGAACTTCCGGACGGCCGCGGACAACAGGTCTACCCAGCTCGCCGGCCGAAATTCGCCTGTCCCGCCGGAGCGAGGTAGACCTGCTCTCCCGGAGACCGGGCGCCGCTAGCGAGCCAAGCCGACGAGCCCGGGCGAAGGCCGGAGGCCGCGCCCGGTGCCCGGAGCCCGGAGCCGGGGTAGACCTGCTGGCCGGCCGGAGCCGGGGTAGACCTGCTGGCCGGCCGGAGCCGGGGTAGACCTGCTGGCCGGCCGGAGCCGGGGTAGACCAGCTGTCCCGCCGGACCCGGGGTAGACCAGCTGGCCGGCCGAAGCCGGGGTAGACCTGCTGGCCGGCCGGAGCCAAGGTAGACCAGCTGGCCGGCCGGAGCCGGGGTAGACCAGCTGGCCGGCCGGAGCCGGGGTAGACCAGCCGGCCGGCCGGAGCCGGGGTAGACCAGCTGTCCCGCCGGAGCCGGGGTAGACCAGCTGGCCGTCCGGAGCCGGGGTAGACCAGCTGGCCGGCCGGAGCCGGGGTAGACCAGCTGGCCGTCCGGAGCCGGGGTAGACCAGCTCTCCCGGAGACCGGGCGCCGCTAGCGAAGACCAAACCGACGAGCCCGGGCGAAGGCCGGGGGCCGCGCCCGGTGCCCGGAGCCCGGAGCCGGGGTAGACCTGCTGGCCGGCCGGAGCCGGGGTAGACCAGCTGTCCCGCCGGAGCCGGGGTAGACCTGCTGGCCGGCCGAAGCCGGGGTAAGACCATGTCCCTCCGGAGCCGGGGTAGACCTGCTGGCCGGCCGGAGCCGGGGTAGACCTGCTGGCCGGCCGGAGCCGGGGTAGACCTGCTGGCCGTCCGGAGCCGGGGTAGACCGCTGGCCGGCCGGAGCCGGGGTAGACCAGCTGGCCAGGCGAAGCCGGGGTAGACCAGCTGTCCGCCAGACCGGGGTAGACCTGCTCCCGGAGACCGGGCGCCGCTAGCGAAGCCAAGCCGACGAGCCCGGGCGAAGGCCGGGGGCCGCGCCCGGTGCCCGGGCCAGGCCGGGGTAGACCAGCTGTCCCGCCGAAGCCGGGGTAAGACCAGCTGTCCCGCCGGAGCCGGGGTAAGACCTGCTAACCGGCCGAAGCCGGGGTAGACCAGCTGTCCCTCCGGAGCCGGGTAGACCTGCTGGCCGGCCGAGCCGGGAGTAGACCGCCTGCTGGCCGTCGGAGCCGGGGTAGACCCGCTGGCCGGCCGAGCCGCAGACCAGCTAACCACGAAGCCCGGGTAGACCAACTGTCCCGCCGGAGCGGAGTAAACCTGCTCTCCCGGAGACCGGGCGCCGCTAGCAGCCAAGCCGACGAGCCCGGGCGAAGGCCGGGGGCCGCGCCCGGAGCCCGAAGCCAACCCCCCCACCAAAACCACCCCCGGAGCCGGGGTAGACCAGCTGGCCGGCCGGAGCCGGGGTAGACCAGCCGGCCGGCCGGAGCCGGGGTAGACCAGCTGTCCCGCCGGAGCCGGGGTAGACCAGCTGGCCGTCCGGAGCCGGGGTAGACCAGCTGGCCGGCCGGAGCCGGGGTAGACCAGCTGGCCGTCCGGAGCCGGGGTAGACCAGCTGGCCGGCCGGAGCCGGGGTAGACCAGCTGGCCAGGCGAAGCCGGGGTAGACCAGCTGTCCCGCCGGAGCCGGGGTAGACCTGCTCTCCCGGAGACCGGGCGCCGCTAGCTAGCCAAGCCGACGAGCCCGGGCGAAGGCCGGGGGCCGCGCCCGGTGCCCGGAGCCCGGAGCCGGGGTAGACCTGCTGGCCGGCCGGAGCCGGGGTAGACCAGCTGTCCCGCCGGAGCCGGGGTAGACCTGCTGGCCGGCCGGAGCCGGGGTAGACCAGCTGTCCCTCCGGAGCCGGGGTAGACCTGCTGGCCGGCCGGAGCCGGGGTAGACCTGCTGGCCGGCCGGAGCCGGGGTAGACCTGCTGGCCGGCCGAAGCCAAGGTAACCCCCACCAACCACCCCCACCGGTAGACCAGCTGGCCGGCCGGAGCCGGGGTAGACCAGCTGTCCCGCCGGAGCCGGGGTAGAGCAGCTGGCCGGCCGGAGCCGGGGTAGACCAGCTGGCCGGCCGGAGCCGGGGTAGACCTGCTCTCCCGGAGACCGGGCGCCGCTAGCGAGCCAAGCCGACGAGCCCGGGCGAAGGCCGGGGGCCGCGCCCGGTGCCCGGAGCCCGGAGCCGGGGTAGACCTGCTGGCCGGCCGGAGCCGGGGTAGACCAGCTGTCCCGCCGGAGCCGGGGTAGACCTGCTGGCCGGCCGGAGCCGGGGTAGACCTGCTGGCCGGCCGGAGCCGGGGTAGACCAGCTGGCCAGGCGAAGCCGGGGTAGAGCAGCTGTCCCGCCGGAGCCGGGGTAGACCAGCAGGCCGGCCGGAGCCGGGGTAGACCTGCTCTCCCGGAGACCGGGCGCCGCTGAGCCAAGCCGACGAGCCCGGGCGAAGGCCGGGGGCCCGCGCCCGGTGCCGGAGCGGAGCCGGGAGTCCAGACCTGCTGGCCGGCCCGGAGCCGGGGTAGACCAGCTGTCCCGCCGGAGCCGGGGTAGACCAGCTGGCCGGCCAGGCCGGGGTGAACCGCTGCCCTCCCGGAGCCGGGGTGAGCCAGCTTTGCCTCAGCAGGTGAACCAGCTGGCCGGCCGGAGCCGGGGTAGACCTGCTGGCCGGCCGGAGCCGAGTGAACCTGCCTCTCGGAGACCGGGCGCCGCCCTTGAGCCAAGCCGACGAGCCGGGCGAGGCCGGGGCCGCGCCCGGTGCCCGGCCGGAGCCGGGGTAGACCAGCTGTCCCGCCGGAGCCGGGGTAGAGCAGCTGGCCGGCCGGAGCCGGGGTAGACCAGCTGGCCGGCCGGAGCCGGGGTAGACCAGCTGTCCCTCCGTNG
>NW_028147635.1:3901808-3958901 GCF_008360975.1 Lichenostomus cassidix
CTACCGTCAGGCAATAGGAGGACACCTGGGGGATGAAGGGGAGTGGAAAGGCGTTCCTACTCGGGGAGGTTATAAAAATCCCTGCTGACCCCCATTGCCTACCCGGGTGCCACTTCAGAATAGGTATGAGGCCCTGGGTCCAGAGGGTCAGCCAGATGACACTGAAGAAAATAATCTGCCTGGAGAGCCTCCCAAATACGTTTTGTCTGTCAGACAGATCGCTACCTCTAGCACTAAAAAGAAAAGAAGGGTAGTCGTAGTAGGTAACTCCCTTCTGAGGGGAACAGAGGGCCCCCATATGTCAACCAGGCCTATCCCACAGGGAGGTCTGCTGCCTCCTCGGGGCCTGGGGACAGGATATCTCCAGGAGGCTCCCTGGGCGGATTCAGCACTCTGGTTATTACCCACTGCTGATACTCCAGGCTGGCAGTGATGAGAATGACAAGAAGAGCAGCAGGGCAATTAAAAGGCACTTCAAGGCCCTGGGTCGAGTGGTTGATGGGGCAGGACCACAGGTGGAGTTCTGCTCAAACCCTTCAGGGGGGCAGAGACAAACGACAAAAGGAACAGGAGAACCCACATTATCAACTGGTGGCTTAAGGGCTGGTGTCATTGGCAGAATTTTGCGTTTTTTGATCATGGGGCAACTCTTACAGCACCTGGCCTGCTGAAGCCAGATGTCACAAGAGGGTATGTTTTATATGTATTTTTATATGTACGAGAATTTTTATATATAACAGAATAGGAGCATAATCAATACACAATTATAGATAAAGCATAATTAATATAGCAACGAAGTGTGTAAGAGTAAAATTAAGAAAGTGTATTAGCAAAATAAGTGTGGAATGAATGTATAGTGTGCTGTGTTTGTAACCTGTGATAAACACATATTATAAGTTTGGCTTTTCGCAAATATTAAAGTGGATGATACGCATGTAATTTTAATTCTTACAAAAGCAGCCTTGTTATAAACGTATAGTTGCATCATAATAACTAATGCCTCTATTTCTGTTACTAACCAAACTTAGACATAGTGGTGAAACAGCTGACATGGTTATTTTAATATACTTGTGGTTAACTTACGACAAGTGAACCACCTGCTTGGTTGGATAACATCCAGCTAACGGTGTGATGAAGACCCCTGCCACTGACATTTCAACTATCAGCAACTGTCATCTGCAGAGACCGTGGAACAGGGCTCAGATGGGGATGATAACACGACTGACCAAAGTCAAGAGGACAGCCAGGAGGACAGCCAGGAGGACAGCTCATGCTCTTACAGGCGGACCAGAGGAGGGGCCATGCTAAACAGTTCCTAGAATATGCAAACAAGTTTGGGGAAAGTTTGACTATGTATAATTGCTTATGAATATCTATTAGGCTGATGTAACAGAAAAGGTATTTAAAGAGTATCTCCATCAGTGACAGACATGCTTCTGGCTATTTGCCAAGCGTTGTTACTTTGCTTTATTGTCTTTGTCCCTTATTGTCTTTTAATAAACTTTTACATTTTAACAGGAGAGTGTGAAACCTCGTTTTTCACGTAACCCTAAGATAAGGAAACCACAAGTTATGTAAGAACCCAACCGCTAAGAACGTACCTTTAGATAAATGAATGAAACTAGGGCGGATGCTGAATTTGTAAACGTATAAATAACCTTTGCAAAGTGAGCATGGCGGACGCGCACATGGAGGTGTGCTTCACTTAACGGTACCTTACTGCGGAGCAGATTCCCTCGAATCAATGGCTGCGGCTGCCCAGGGCGTTAACGCTTCCCAAGTGCCCCACACGGCCATGCTCAGGCACCCGGCCCCGCCTTTCCCGCTCCAGCGTTGCCGGACATCGCCTCCGTCGGGCTGGCGCCGTCCCTCCTCGCCTCAGGGCGTACCACGGCTGGTGGCACCGTGCACTCCTTCTCGTCCCTTTCCACCCCGCCGCCAGCGCGAAGCCACTGCTGTCCCGCGGCGGAGCGGCCATGGCCACGGGCGGGGACAGGTAAGCGGGGCCACGCCGAGCGGGCGCTGCCGGCCCGGGACTCGCTGCCGGCCCGGGGGCGCTGCCTGCTTGGCCTTCTCCACCTCGGCCGGGGAGGGTGGTTTGTTGTTTTCCCTCAACTCCCTTTGCTCCTCTGGGAAGGCTCTTTCACCTGCTCCAGGACCCTGATTTCTAGCTCTGAACGCGTCACGGTGAGGGCTGTGGTCATGTACACCTCTGCAGCCATGGTGCTCTCCTCTCCCTCGCCCTGTGGAGGTGACGCCTCGTAATGGGAAAATGCAGGCGTTGCCAGGTGCAGGGAGGCCTGGGTTTAACACTTCTTTCTGCCTGGAAAAGTGGGGCTTAACCTTCAGTATGTCCTTCCGCTTGGAGGAGGTACTATAATGAGTATCCAAACAGTACTGGTTAGTTTAGTGTCTACTCTATGTGTGTTCAGGGTAGTTTGGCCCTTGTAATAAATAGGAGGTTTTCACCATGGAAGGTGTGATTACCTTAATTCTTACAGTACAGGTTTGGCTTCCAAAATTTGAACGCATCAATCTTAGAGGCAGATTTGAGAAAGCAGATTTTTCTGCTAACCCACTTGTACGACCTTGAGTTTCATAGCAGTTCCATTCCCTGTTGTTTTGTTGGGTTTTTTCTTCTTTTTAACCTGTAAATGCATTGGGGTAATATCCACCTTTTAAAGAGACTGAAATCATTAGCTGAGGGGAAAAAACCAAACCAATCCAGCCAACCCGTGTCAAAATCCTCTTACCGTTTCTGTTTATCCTCATGTATGCTTTAACATTTGGAGGTGACAGTTTTTTTCACTACTTAAAAGTTTAGATACATTATTTGAAACGTTACCTGAAAGACAGTTGTTTGCTGGCCTCAAAAAACCAAGGCACATTGCAAGTATTACGGGGTGTGAAAGTGAAAATATTGGTACAAAACTGAACGGGTTGAAAGCTAATGAAAAAGCAATTGAAGTTGTTGTGCTTCTTAGATAAGAGCCTCTCAGTTGTTGTGCTTCTTAAATAAGAGCCTCCCAGAAGTCTCTAAAGAGGGGGTGTAACAGCTGTCACTGATTTTTATCTGGGGCTTATCTGCCCAAGCTTTGTCAATGCAATGTAAAAGCATTTTGTTAATGCAAATTAAAAATCTTAGCGCACACAGTACTTGGAAAGTAATTTGTGGATTGGGTTTGCTGTTTCTTCACACCTTGAGAATCTTTTTGTTTTGGAAGATGCAAAAGTTCAGCTTTTTTTTTTTTGTTTAATTGCAGCTTAAAAAAGGAATAGATATTACATTAAAGTTTTCAAGGCATGTGTGGGCAAAATTTTTCTTTCCTCGGGTATTTCTCCCTGGGGTTAAGAAGAGGGGGCAATGGTTAAAATGAGCAAGGAGGACTGAATACAGACGATGCAGGTTTCGCTTGTCCAAAGTAGTGGGTTTTAAAATCCAGCATCCAGCTGCTTCTCTGAGTTTTTCCTGTGCCTGGAGTCTGTGGAGTTGTGTCCCTGTAGAGTATGCCCAAACTCTGTGCTTTCAGCATGGATTCAGGGCAGAATAGCCTGGGATTTGCTGCCCTGGAACATACAGAAGTGAGAACTCTGCTGCTGTTGAGCACAGCTTGGGTCTCTAAATCCCTTAATGGCTTTTGAAAAATACAGTTTGTTGGTGCCTTATCATCTAAGTGTACTTCTTGATAATGATGCATGAATAAAACCCTTGTTTGACCTCCAGGTTGTGTTTGTTATGTGGCTACCTTTCTGTAGTTGTTAATTTAATTGTTGGTCTATCTGTGGCTGGCACCCAAGTTGAAATGTGCATGTCTTCTTGTTATGTAATTCTCAGTAAAATGTCTTGGTGGTTTTGGTTTGGTGTTGGTGGTTTTGTTTGGTTGGTTTTGGTTTTATTGTTGTGGGTTTTTTGTTTGTTTTGGTTTTGTTTTTTGTTTCTTTACATAGCGCAGTTGACAATGCGGACCAGAGTTGTTAATTTCTTTTGGTTTTATTTTTCTTTGAGCATAAATGAGTCTTAAACTGAGAACAGTGTGCATTAAAGGTGCATGGTACCCAGATACTTCAAAGTTAGGTGTTTTCCCCCATATTCATTGGTTGGCTAAAAACCCAGAGCTGGTTTGACCAGGTGTTGGAAAGTCTGCTGGCAATTTAAAACATCAATAATGCAGTGAATGAGGAGCTCTGTCTGCTCCATGGCATCAGTGGGTATGAAGTATAAGGATTTGATTTACGATTGAAACTCTTATCTCCATATTTTTATGTGGATTAATGACAGTATTTGCAATTACAGCTTACAAAGTCCTTCCTAGCAGAAGACTTGGAAAAATATGTGACCAGTTAGATTGTAAGAATTTGTGCTGGAAATATGCAAAGTTCCTTTTTTTTTTTTGGTCCAAATTGTGATGTGCTAATGTTGCCAGAATAGGTTCTTCCACCCTACTGTGCCAGAGTCCAGTCCACACACAGAGCTGAGGTGTTTGTTTATGGTTCTGCACAGGGGGGGTGCTGGGTGGCAAATCCACAAAGCCAGAACACCAACTATCCAAACTTTTGACTATTTCCTACCATTTTACAAAGGAAGGAATTAGTTTTCATTGGCTACAAGTTACATAGTTTTCTTCTTAATTAGTGTTCTGTCTTCCATTGGTTAATGACTCTCTTGCTTCTCGTGCTAATTAGTCTGCATGCTCAGTCGTTCCCTTCTTTCGAGTCAGTGGGTTTCTTGGGCCAGTGGTCAACAAGTTCACACTTCTGGAAGTTGGAGCTGATTTCAGCACAGTTGCTGAGCTGGCTTTAGTAGTTTTTCCCTTATCTTGGGATTTCTTCCAGGTGTTCTTGTTGCCCGTAAATCTGCATTCTTTGTGTGCACTGTCAGTGGGCATCCTTCTTCCCAAGGTTTGTTAACCACCTCCTAGGTGAAATCGTTGAAGCATGTCAAGCCCTAAACCTTAACAAAGCAATTCTAGCACCAAGTAATTTGTCTTTCTAACACCTGCATATCCCTTAGAGCTTGCTAGCTGCTCTCCGTTTTCACGGATTAAATCTCCTTTCCAAGCTGTTCAGGCTTGAAAGTACACAAAGATCAAACATCAAAGAACTTTCTTAAGAAAATTTTACATATTCCACATTTTGCAACACTAATGAGCTATAAAGCCATTGATATCCATTGGCCTGTTGAAATAATATTTATCTCTCAGGTTTTGAGTATTTTAGCTGGGGAAGATCTGAAATGACACTTAAACTTTGCTTCATGTATGATTCTGTTGTATATTCAAGGAAATTCTTTTTGAACCTCACCAGTTTTTGAGGAAGTTTCAAGGTATTGTGTTATTTGGTGTCTTTTAATAGCTTAATAAAGTTGGATGGCTCAAAAATGTCTCTGGAGTAATGGTGTGAAACAGAGGATTAATCAGTGAGTTGGACTTGCTGCAGGGGCCTCTGTTGAGGTTGGTTGTGGTGGCCACAGTGGTGCAGCTGTCTAGGAGTAATAGATCTGTCCTGGATTCAAAGTGATTTGGGGGAGCGACACTGTTGCCTTCTGACCATTGTGAGAGATTAATGACAGAGAGAGGAATGACATGAGAGAGGAATGACAGCTATGAGTTTAAAACTGAATCTTCCTGATGTCAGTTATTTTAACTTGGGTGTGGTTGTTCAAATCAGTGAACTGATAGTAATGAGGTGCCATATGAGGTATTCCCCGAATCTTGCCTTGGTTGAAATGTTGTGTCTGCGTGTGCGCAGTATGCGTATTGCTTCGTTTTGTGATTATGTGACTCTTAACAGCTTCTCTTTCGTACAAGTAGGTTAGGGACCTTTGCTGCCGGGCCTGGGGAATGCTCTGAAACCACAAATGCTGGAATTCAAAGTCTGTATTTTACATCTACCATAAAACCGAAACCAAATGTGTGCATTGAGAGGTGAGTATGGCTTTACACAAGGAGTAAGAGCGGGAGAGTGCAAGTGTTGGCATGTTGAATGTTTTGGCACATTGCCTCTATGTTAATGCAACTAAGATTGTGAATTTAATACAAACATTGAGGTATTGGCATTATCATGCTACTCTTTAAAGCTCTCTGCTTCTGAACTAGCAATATAAATCAAGTGTTGCAAATAACACAGTAGTAAAAGGACGAGAGGCACAGCTGGGGTGTCGACTTTCACAGCACCTTGTATTTTCAGCAGTGATTTTGATGTGACCCTAATCAGTGCTCAAGAAAATTAGATTATAAAATCCATGTATTTTAAACTCTGTGCAGTTATGAGGTACTGCTCGAATGGTATGAGGTTCATGTCTGTTAATACAAAAATCATGTTGGCTCATCTCCAGGGTATGTTCTGCTTGTTGTGCTTAGACTGGCACCTTCATTTTCAGGCATCCTTCCAGATGCACAGAGACATTAAGATTTTCAAGATGCCACTTAGCTCTTGTTTTGAAGTTCACACCTTTCTGTTGACATAAATGAAAATCGCACAAGACCCCTGAGCACATACAGTTTGAAGATTATGATGAGGTAGAGCATGATCATTTCTGTCCTGGTGCATCCTGAGACGTGACACCACAGTCAAGAGAGAGAGTGAATATATCTGCAGTTTTGGACACGCTGGTGGTTGTGGAATAAATGTTAAAGTCATGGTACAAGCAGTAAGAAACTGAAGCTAAGTGATGTAGTTTCATGTCAAACTGGGTTAAAGTTAACAAAGTTTAATAAAAATGCAAACCCATAACTTTTCATGTAATAGCATGTGTGCCTCTTGAATAAGTCGTGATGAATTGTTTTTGGCAAATGCCACGTATGGGAGAGTGAAAACAGAACCCAAATTCCGGTTTAACTCTTCAGGTGACTTTTGATTCCTCTTCAGGTGATTTTTGATTAATCTATTTATCAGCTGCTGGTTTCCACCTCTCCTGTTTTTTTCTGGTTTGAAATGAAAATTCTCTGCCATTGTAATTTCTGGAGTTTGCAGGCAAGTGTGACAGTGTTCATCTCTCTCTTGTTTTCCAGCATGCCATCAGAAATGCTGCTGAAGATATTTTCCTATTTGGATCCCGTGTCGCTGTTGTCTGTTGGTTGTGTGAATAAGCACTTCTATGACCTGGCCAGTGACAAGTAAGGAACAGGGAAGGTTTCAGTCATGCCCCAGCTGTGTTTACCTGAGTTATGAGTCTCTCTAATTTAGTTTCTCTGATGCCAGAGCACTGATGCATGTACCTGTGGGCAGTTACTCTGATGAAATTGCACTGCATAGTCCACAGTATGTGTCGCATGGAATTCTAGCTGTGCGAGCCCTGTTGTTTAATGAGAGTTATGAGGCAAAAACTAAATCCAGTGCTTTGAAATGTTG
This sequence comes from Lichenostomus cassidix, assembly GCF_008360975.1. Classification (NCBI taxonomy): domain Eukaryota; kingdom Metazoa; phylum Chordata; class Aves; order Passeriformes; family Meliphagidae; genus Lichenostomus; species Lichenostomus cassidix. The sequence continues at coordinate 3,909,159 of NW_028147635.1, forward strand.
CTATTAGCACTTTCTTTGTTTTAAAATTCGCATGTATTTGTTTGTATTCACGTGCACCTGCACAAACTTTTCTGCTCAGGTGATCCTTAGTGGTGTGTCACCAGTAGCTTTGTGGAATTGTCATAGCTTTCATAATTTTGAAGTTCCACTTATTTAGGTCTTCATCAGGTTTTTGCAGAGGGATTGATTCAATCAAGTGCTTCATTAGTGGTTTTCATCTGTTGCTCTGTTTGTCAAATTTTGGTGATTTCTAAAATGAAACAAAAGAGATGAAGGTAAATGCTGACACTTTTTTTTTTTTTTTAAATAAGGATTGCTTACAGAGAATAGACAAATTGCTCCTACTAGTATCAGGATAATTTTGTGAAAGGATAAAGAGGAGAGACCTGGGTTGATACATGATAACTAGGATGTCTGGGTATCGGGGTTTTTTCCCTAGGATTCTACTGCATTAGTGTTGCTCGAATGAGAAAATGTCTTCCTGTATAGGAAGTTGCTGCATCTGATATGAATCCATTTTCCCTTATTTGCCAAAACATGTACAGTCAATTGGTTTACACCTTTGACACCTTTAGGACTGATGAAGTTAGAGGGAGGACTGTAATCCAGATGTATGTTTTGAAGCTGTCAGCAGGTCAGTGTAGATAAAAATTGCATAGTTGACACAAATTATCTTAGTATGTGTTTTCCACTTCAGGGTGGAAAAGGCAGGATAAAATCACTGTGGCTGTTCAGGGCAAGCTGATTCATCTGCCTCCATCTTGACAATGTCTGTTTCCATTTTCTAATCTCGAGAGATTAGGGTATGTGCACAAATGGGACTTGGGGAAGAGATATTTTGCCTTATCTCGGAGCCTGATTTGTTCAGTGGGACCAGGTCGTTTCTTCCTGATGGATTTCCATGGACTTTCTCAAGACCCTGAATCTTGTGGTGAATGACCAGAAGTTTTAATTGAAGTCCCTGTATGTTTCTATGACAAATCTCACCTTGTTTTTAGGGAGAGTATCTGTTGTAGGATATTTCTGCTGTCCTGGATGTGCAGGCTGCTGTCCTTGCTGCAACAGGACCGTCAGTCTTTCATTGGGATACGTCTGTGCCACCTGATGCAGTGATTTGTCTTTGGGCAGTTCTGATGTCTGCCCTTGAACAGTTCGGTGGCACTGATGTCTTCAATGTAACTATTGAAGACAAGGAAATATTTGTGGCCCCCCTTTCTGCACTCTCCTTGCCCCAGCATGGAGTATTCCAGCCTTCTTGTCATGCAGTGTGGGAAGTTCACATTTATGGTCTGCCTGCAAAAGCATGAGGATTCTGATCACCAGCAAAATGTGCTTGTGTAAGAGGAAGTGAGAGCACAGGGGAAGGTCTTTTTGCCATTGTGGTCCAGTGATGAGTGATGATGATGTGCATCTGATTCTGGCATTTGAGTCAGCTGTAAAAGGTTGGTTTGGCTTCTTGTAGTAATGTCCAGTAAGAGGCCTTGAGATGGGGATTAATGATTTGAGGCAAGAAGGGCATGTATTCTGCTGTGCAAGAGGCAAACTTGTGCTTCCCTGTTGGGTGGTTTTTGATTTATCTGCCTTGAATTCTTCACAAGCTGAGGATGAGGGGGCAGGGATAGTTTCCTAAACACTTGTGATTCCAAGTCCTTCTTCATTTTCTCTTCTGTCTTCTTACCCTAACTGAATTTTTGTGCTTGAACTAATTTCTTTGATTGCACAACACTGGTTTGGGAAAGGAAGAAGCAATATGTAACTGGGAGTGAAGACAAGGATGGTAGGTATTTGTGATTAGTATGTCTTCAGTCAGCTAAATTGCCTGAGTCTGTAACTTTAAAATGCAGGAAATGCCTACTACGAAGCCTTGTCTTTTCAGCATCATACAGTAAGATGCAGAGTATCTCTCTCCAAGAAAGAAAGAATGCCTCTCTTGGGAAGGGGTTTCTAGTTAACAGGAGACTTGTATATGAGGTTATTTTACTGGACTTTTTAGGCTGGTTAGGACCAGTTGGATTATAGCTCAGTTTCCCCCAGTGATGGTACGTCAAGGGCATCTCTCCTTTGTTTCCATTACCAGACAGTTCTAACGTGCTTTGGAGTTTAAGAAAGAACTTCCCCCCTCCATCAGAAATGTTTTATACTACCTGGTAACTTGGCTGCCTTTCCTGGTCTTAAAAGAGAAGTATCTGATGTCTTCGTTTTACATCTGGGATTCTTCTTCATGTTACCCTTCCCACCTTGCTTTTGGTGAAAGGACGGTTGGAAGCTCATGTTGACTGTGAACCCATCTTGACCAGTCATGATAGCTGCACCAGGTGGGTGCACCTGATGATGCCCAATTGGCTCTTGGTGCCCCTCCCGTGGGTAAAGGCAGCCCAGGGTGGGGTCCTGGGGATTTGTGACCCCCCTCACCCCCAGGGTGTGGTCATGGTAGCTTATTGGTCTCTGTGTTTTAAATGCTTTTGTCTCCAGAAATGGCAGTGGAGGATTGTGTATCTATCTGCTGAGCAGCAGGCTGGAAGGTTTTTGCAAAATTCCTGAATGTGTTTGCATCAATAACCAGAACCTGGCTCTCAGCATGTGGGGACTTATTCTCACCAGCTGATGAATTGAGAATGGTTTTGATGAGTAGGAGGCAGTGTGGCATGGATTTAGTCCTTGAATGCTTTAAGGAGAGGGGAAAATGCAATAGAAAACATGGCAGTGTAAGGTTGCCTGGGCATAAGTGAGGACTGGTAAAGGTAATCTTGCTGATAAATGGTAGAAAATGTCTCTTGAGAATGTGTTGGCCTTGCTATTAATTTTCTTTAGTGCACTTTAAAATTAGCAAATGAATTTTAAACTGTGTGTCTAGCACTTTAAAATTAGCAAATGAATTGGCAACCTGCATTCACAGATTCTTGTTTGAATTCTTGGAGGTTCCTGTACTCAATATTCCATGAGCTGTCCTAGAGATACTTGGGTGTGGTGGGCTGAAATGTGACCTCATAGTTGTCGTGGTGTCAGGGTTTGAGATAGGACATTGCCAGGAGGACGCACGAAAAGAGGGCAATCAGGCTCCAAGCTTAGAGTTGCAAAAAAGTGATTTAATTACCTAACAGAATTGAAGGATAAATGCAAGGCAAAAATAAACTTTTCATACATTATTTTGTTCACTCCCCCGCCTCGCTCTTACGAACCCATAGTATTCATCCCCTTTTCTCCTTTACAATCCACAAGCCGGGTAGGGGGGCAGGGTGTAGGGTCTCTTTTCAGTCCACAGAGCAGATTCTCAAATTTATTCATCACTACAATTCTTCTACTACAAATACTCTTTATCTCTACTTGTTTCTCTCTCTCTCCAGACAGTTTTCTGCTCTCACCCCCACCCTCTTAAGAAGCAGTCCACTCACCCCCCTTCCCTCTTTCCAAACCAGCAACACAGACAGGAGGCAGGGTGAGAGGGGTTCTCTGGTCAGTCCAGTCAGGGAGAGGGGTTTCTCTACTTAGCCAGGGGTCCTTCCCACGAGAGACAGTCCTGTGGGAACTTTGGCGTGGGTCCACTCTCATGAGTAACATCCCACCCGAATTCTGCTGTAACTTGAGTCTTTTTGTCCATAGGGTGCTGTGCAGACTCTCCCAAGCTGAGGCCAGGCTGCTTCCATCCAAGGAGCAAGGCCTTTCTCTCCTTTGCAAGGCCTTTGCAGTTTTAACTCTTAGATGAGACTCCCAGTGGTTCACAGTCTTTTCCAGGCATCCACTTGCTCCTCTGGAGTGGGCTGTGCGTGGATTTCTGCACTCCTGTGGACTCCATGGGCTGCAGGGGACCTCGTGCCCCCCCATGGCCTTCACCATGGCTAGCAGAGAGCTTTCAGCTCCGGCACTGGGAGCATCTCCTCCCCCACCTTCTTCACTGACCTTGGTGTCTCCATGTTGTTCTCCCTCACATATTTTCACCTCCACCTCCTCCTACTACAAAGAAGTGAAAGAAGTGCATGCCTGCTTGTTTTGATTTCTTCTTAAATATGTTTTCACAGAGGCATAACCAACACCTCCAATTAGCCCACACTTGGCCGGCAGCATGTCCATCATTTTCAGAGCCATCAGAGATTGGCTCTGCTGGACTTGATGTAAAAACTTCCAGAACTTTCACTCAGGACACATAGGAGCCATCTTTGTGCCACTCCCCACCCCTCGGACACCTCCCCAGGCCTACCACAACAGCTTCTGAGGGATCCAAATTTCTCCTAGATGTTAAAAATACTTTACTGATGTTTTGGGCCAATCAATACCACCACACCTGGTGTGAAAGAGATTAACCTATCATTACTGTCACATGTTTATTTGTCTTCAGAAAGTCATGTCTTCTCTGAGCTTTTCCAAAGAGTGAAGAAGGGATTGACATGACACTGGTAACACCAAAGAAAGATGAATCTAATGGTCCTGCTCCATCCCACTTTCAGCTGTATCTGTGTGAGAAAGCTTGAAGAGTCCAGATTATCTTTGTTGAATAAGAGGTATTAAAACACTTTCTCCACTAGCTGATTTTCTGTGAGGAGGATGCATCATTGTTTTGGGGTGGAATTTTCAAAATTTACTGCTTAGCCTTTATCGGTTTTCCCTTACGTTGCTGACTATGGCTCTGCCTTTGCTGAGCTTCATCCTGGATCCCATATTTTGAAGGAGACAGACAAGACTGTTTTTGTGCTAACGTTATGCTCAGGGGTAGCTGAGATGTGCATACAAAAATTAAGTGACTATTCCTGAAATGTATTCCTCTTTATTCTATTTTTATTTTCAGCGTACTTTGGCTGAAACTCTGTTCCAGTTCTTTGCAACCAGAATGGGAAATGGAGGAAATGAAGTCTCAACAAACAGAAACTCTTTCTTTGGGCTGTGCTGGTGTACATGATAAGAAGCCTGGGTACTGGAAGAAAGAATACATCTTTAAACAAACTTCTTATTTCACAACTAGAGTAGTGCAGCTTGCTAAACCTCCAGATCCTTATACAGGTCTTCCATGTATGAACAAGGAAGCTATGAAGTAAGCAATGCCTTGTAGAAAGAGATTTACTTGAGAACAATGTACAAAAGACTAATGGCTTGGGGGGTATAGAAATAGAGCTATAAAATGTATATCATAATGGGAAGATACAATGATAATCTAGAAGTGACTGAAACTGAGAACATAAGTAGCGGTTAGAAGAAATTTAAAATTTCTGTTGAAAGCATAGTTCAAGTTTTGTCATTGTGAGATTTTTTTTTTTTAAACACCTCTCTCCCCTCTCAATTCCTAAATGACAGAGTCAATGGCTTGAGTTGGACAATTGTTCTAAAGGACAAAAATGGAAAAGAACATGTAATGGAGAAGCCAAAGCTATCATTTAAGGACACATCTGTTACCATGCTTTGGTGTGGTAGAGACTGGCCGTGCTTAGACATCCTGTCAACCCTGAAACTGTTTGGAGTTACACCATTGCTTCCTGATCAAAGAAGACCTCCCAGCAAGAAGGGGTGAGTTTTAACATAGGATTTTTGAGGGTTTTTTGAGTGTAACTGGTTGATAATGTGTCTGTGGGAGCTATCTGACATTGGTTTGACTCAACAAGTTAACTCTTTGTTAGAAAGCTTCCCTGTAGTATTTTTTCCTATATTCTTCTCTTCATTGGTAGAGCTTTTTAGCAAGAAATAGCATAATCCAACAAGCTATGACATTAATTCATTGATTAATGTAGGTACTGGCATGTGATATTCAGACTGAGAGATCTTGACTAGGAAAGCTGAATTTGAGGCATAGACACAAATGAGCATGAAAGAAACATGTAAATCTAGGAGAATTTATTGTGAGAAATTCAGCTTGGAAAAGTTCATCAGTATTTAGGTGGCTACTGTCAGGTAATCTATGTTGTTAAAATTTATTTTCTGTCTTACAGGTATGTGTGTGAATTTATGGAACTTGGTGTTTAACTGTGTGCAGTCTTCAGTACGTGCATATAAAAACACCAGTCCACTGCCTATCCATTGTTTTTTAACTTAAATGTGTACAATAGCTTTTGTCATTATATTCTGAGAAGATGTTTAAATGAAAAGTGGCTTTTTGAGGTGTTTGGTTGCTGTTAAGGAGTTCTGCACACATCTGGGGTCTATGTGTATGCTTTATGTGCATACGCTGCATATGTGCATACACATTTATAGCATGTGCAGTGTCAGGTACATGCTTCTTACACAAAGCCCCTAGTCACAGAGCTCTGAAAAGAGAGAATTGTTCACCTACAAAACACCTGGTTCCTCAAGCAGAAGCTATTTGCTTAAAAAAGAAAGAAATCAACAGAAGCCTTTTGTATAAAGTCAGATGAAAAAGTCTTGCAGTCAAATTAAGTGCGAAATGCAGTTGTTTTACCAAGATGATGACTCATATGTAGAAAATCAAAAAGAAAAAAAAAAAGCTTGCAGGCAGTTGAGGCAGTTGGTGTATTTATTTCACAGAACTGTAAGTTTGTAGAGATTGTGAATATAGATGAAGGTAGTGGTTTCACCAATTTCAATATGTCAGTGTTAAGACTGTAAGGCAGTAGTGCAGGGATTTTAGGAATGTTCCTGCAATAATATGAGCCTGATTGACTTAAAGATGGAAAGGGTTGAGGTTGATTAGGAAGAAATTTTTTACTCTGAGGGTGGTGAGACACTAGAACAGGTTGTCCAGGGAGGTCATGGATGCCCCATCCCTGGCAGTGTTGGGAGTGTAGTAGTAGTAGGTGGTACTACAGTGATACTATTGGGAGCTCCAGGAACCGTTTTGAATGTAGTAAGAGCCTAAGTCTGAAAAGGGTTTTAGAAAGACTTCTTTCTTCATTCTGAATAGGTAATGCAAACTCTACTTTCTGCTCTTTTTAAAATGCATCATTAGTTAATAAGATTGTCCATGAACATTTATTTAAGAGTGTCTTGGAGCTAAATGGCTTTAATTATAGGCAAAATAGAGAAAAAAATTTCTAAAAAATGAAGGCTTTCTCTAACACAAACTTTTAATTTATTATATGTACAATTTGTAAGTTTCCTTTGAATTTTGCTTCTGTGGACAAAAAATTTACCTTAGTAGCTTGCTTCACACTGATAAATGTTCAGTGATTTCATCTAGTACCAATAAAATATCAAAACAAAATTGTAAACTAATTTGGTGGTGTTTTGAAAAATTGGGCAAGCACATAAGTTCTTTCTGTAAAGAGTGTATTTGAAGATCATATAGTGGTTTTTGCTTCTTTTCTTGTTAGGGGTTGAGATCCTGCTAGTGCACTGTAGTTGTTTGAATGTATAGTTTATGGCTCTGCATGCCAAATGTTTTCAAAACCATTATCATCATGTGCTGTTGGTCTGACTTAAGCTGGTCAGTAAAAAATTAAATTAGGCTGAACCTTTAAGTGAATAAGGAGACACAGGCCTTTTGCTACATTCTGTATGTTCCTTCCAAAGACCTCGTCGATTTGCCTTGATTGCTGAATACAGTCTTGCTAACCTGACTGAAAGTGGTGTGGCATTTGGTGCCGATGAGCTCGTCCAGCTCTTCAGTCTGAATCCAGGACTGTTAGTAGGAACTTGGAAGGTAAGATAACATTTCGGTTCAGTAATTTATGATGACTTGAGGAATGGATTTTTTTTGCCTTGTAGTTTGGGATTTGGGGAGGGGGTTTTTTTAAGTGTTTTTTTTTTCTTTTGGACTTTGAAAGATCTTTTCTAAACTAGTAACGACCAAAAGCATGTAGGGACAGATAGCAGATAATTTATTGTATCCTAAAATCTGTCACAGGAGTATATGTACTTCTAATTCAAAGATCAGTTATGTAAGATACTACATGTGCACAATCACCAGAGGCAATGTTCAAAACCACAGAAGGACTATTTCTTTCACTCTTACTTAAAGGTAAGACTGAAACTCCATTTCGTAGAGAACTTGAGACTGGCTGACTTGCATGAGGCTGTTACTGGTTTTCTGAGTCTGTGAAAAGCTCTGATGAACTAACAGCCACTTCTCTTGTATCTTCAGAAGTCTAGTAGGCTTGTGTCTCTGTGTTTTTGGCTCAATGGTCTTGCTCATGCACTGGCCCCTCCCATGCTTGGAAAGAGAACTCTTTCAGCACCTGGAAATGGTTCAGTCATAACGAAGTACCACATAGTTGTTAAGAATGGAGTGCTTCACTCTAGTATATTTTCCCTGCTTGCTTTTCTGAACAGCAGTTCTTATTCTCTGTGTAGGCAGAGTAATATTAGGTAGTTAATTGTGAGTGGGTGTAATAATTATAAATGCCATATATCTTGTTTTTTTGCACATAGCTGCATAACAGAAACCAAGAACAGGTTAAGTGGGCCTCCTGCTATTTGGATAAAGAAAGACTGAGAAACTATGTGATTGATAAATCTCACTTGTATCTTTTATAGCTGTAATGTTGCACTGTGAAAATACCGAAGTAGTTAAGAAGCCAAAAGTTTGATGAGAGGATGTAATTTTCTGGTAACCCAGAGAGATGAAAACAGTGGTCACCCACATTTGAGGGGAGTAAGAGACTTTTGGCAGTGAATAATTTTCCTATTGACTTAGGTGTTCGTAAATGTAGGACTTAAAAAATACACTTCAAGAAAAGAAGCTGACAACACAGCATTCTGTGTTCTTGAAGTAAATACATACTTCTGTTTCTGTTTAGTTGCCACATTGATGTTTTCTTTGACTATATAGGCATCTATAGAAGGTTATGTTCCTAATGTTTTCCCAGGAGTACATAATCTGGTGAAAACATCCAAGGCTTTACTTAGAAATTCACCATTTCTGTTGGGTAATTCTGTATCCCTCACTGATGTTAGCTCTCTTTGCAAATAGTTCCTTACATATGAAAATAAACTTGATGCTTCAGTAGTTGGGAGTAAGTGCTGTTTGATCCTGTTTAGGTACCTATTTTAAAGTGGTAAGTAGAAGCAAGGGAAGTGCAATTCCTGGATTGCTCTCATAACTTTTGCCCTGGCATAGCTACTTTCCCACTCTTTCTCCATAATATAGAAATGCTGTAATCTTTTCTATATATTCTGTGCTCTTGTGAAAAGACAGTAAAGATTTTAGGAGTCCAAGTGTTAGAGCAAGCCATTAGTAAAATCATAACAGTAATTGGCAGAATAATAAGCAGCAGCATTTATCTATGAATTTTCATGCTCAGAAAGACCCTCTGAAAAAAAAGAATTTCCACATAAGAATACATCTACTTTAATTAATTTTTTCAGGAGAAAAATGAAATTGCTTTTATCATGGCGAGTCTTCATTCTAATCAACTTCTTGAGAGAAGCATTTTGGGTTCTGCTGCTGTGTAAGTTTGGTTTTCCTTTGTGGGTAATAAATTTAACCTTTTGAGTAGAGCTTTGAGTTTTACAGTTAAAATTGACTTCAGTTAAGAGGTTTATATTTAGGCAGTAATTAACTATTCTTGCTTAATATAAACAACAGTTACGGTAACTATATACAAAACCGTAGGAGCATTTTCATACTAAGGTATTGCCATTGTTATGCTATTAAGGAGCTAATTTAGTTATACAACTGTAGTAATACTTGCAGTATTGAGAAAGTTAGAATTTATCTTTCAGTCCTATTGAGACACTAGCTGGACTTCCTATGAAGTGTTTGTATATATGCATATTGCAATACATAATATAATACAATTCAATACCTGTTTATACACTGTAAGCTGTTTAAGAAGATGGAGCTTTTTTAGCTTTAGAACATTATTTGAGGAACTTTTTTCCCCCTCAGCTTTCTGGTTGTACTGTTGTATCTAACCAGTAGTCTTAAGTGCCCAATATAACTTAGTGTGGCTTTTCTCATAGAGAAGGTACGATTTAACACCGTCTCCCCTAGTGCCTGGTTGGATCCTATGTAGAAGCTGCACAATTGCCTCTGGCATTTGGTCTCTTCAGGTCATTTGTGTGTGGTAGTTACTCATTTAGTTAGGCACAAACAAAATTATTCCAGTAATTGCTATTTCAGAGAAGTCTCTAGCTAGTGGGCTTTTATATTTGTAGTTAAGCTGATGCTTTTTTTTGTTTTTGTAGACAAGTCCATGTTTTGAAGTTTAACAGATGTACCTTTTAAAGTTGACTGCCATATTTTCTGCCTTTGGCTAGGCCAGACAGCTAATCAGCAGTATTAGACACTGTATTAGCTTAAAAGAAGCATGATGAACTAAAAATGTTGGTTTCAAAACTCTCTGAAGGTGATAGTCTTAGTGTAAGGATGTGTATTATATCTCTTTCTATTAAGCCATCCCCTGTTGCTAAATTCTATTTTTTTTCTTCAAGTCAATGTGCCCCTCCACCTCGTGAACCTTTACTGGGTGATACTAACCCAGAATATGGACTCCATGACTACCGTCTGCATCTGGAGCTGCATGGCAGAAGCTGCATGTACCTGTGGGGAACATACAATCGCCTCTTCTGCACAAAAGGTAAAGTTGATGGAACAATAATATCTGTTCTAAAAATTATTCCTGCTTGTCGCTGTTGATCCGCTAGCAGAGAGAAGGAGACCAGTCTTCAATGTGGCAGAAAATGTCTATTTTTATTAATTAATAACAACTTATATAGACTTTCAAATGTCACTCAGATTGGTCAGTTCAAAACCTCCCCCCAGGCCGATTGGCCGGCTTGAATCATTCATATCTTGAGACACTGTTCCAACAACATCCAAACTTTATCTTTGTTTATAAAACACAGGAAGAAGAGAGAAAGATTTCTCAGGGGAAAGATCTGTGCTCACCACACCTGCTGTTAATGTCTTTCTTTCTTACACCCAGTGTTTCTGTTCGAAGGGGAGAAACTGAAATGGAATTTTAATATTAATATTAAATTTTATTAGTTAATTTAATTCTTAATATTAAATTTTAAAAGGTTACATCACACTTCATTGAACCAAGCAGATGGAGTGTGCATGGCTTCAGATTTTTTTCTGTTATTAATACTTGCATTGCAGTAACTAGCTGTTTTGCCACTGTTTTGGTTGGGTTTTAGCATTTTATTTTATGCTCCCTTTCATGTAAACAGAATTGGTAATATGGTCTTATTGACAGATACTGTAGGGTGAATATGCTAAATACTTTCTAACTGAATTGGAAATATTTAGAAAATTTTTCATGTCTTCAGGAAGATACGACAGGCTTTTCATAGAACTCACAGAAGCCATGGATCTAGCTTCTTAACAAACATTCTTGAGATGTTTTTATCTAGGTTTTCAACTTTTTAAGCACAGCTTTGTAACCATACAGTAGTTTAAGCTTTGGCTTTTCAATGTCATTTCTTGTTGATGTAAATTGATGAGTTGTGCTTGCAAAATCTAAGGGGTGGTTTTTGTGTATTTAGAGAGCTTTTAAGACTTGTTTGTAAAATCTTGTATCAGGCATTTGACATGCTTTGCTTGAAGACTGATTTACAAGTTTAAATAACCATTTCAGCATGGTAAAGCTGGTTGTTGGCACCAGAATTAGGAGGTATCTCATAATTTATTTTGTGTGTTAGTGTTGAGCTTGACTTTTGGTGAGTGGGCAGCAATGGAGACACTGGTGGCACAAAATTGAAATGTTGAATGTGGAATTTACTCCTCACATCCTTGTGTAAATCCTTTAGGTGGCATTCCTATTTCTATACTAAAAAATACAAAAGAATTTTTAGCTGCTGTTTCTACTGTGGATCACAGAAACAAATCCCCAAACTGCAACTTAGTTCCTCTGTAACAAGGTTGGTATCTAGCTGTTGGTGTGTGTCAGGGTTTCTTATTGGTGAGCAGGAAGAAAAAGACAAAGAGAGAAGATAAGAGAACATTTGCAGTGTACTTGGGCTGAATTTGATTTATGTTGCTATAATGTTGCATATATTTTATATTTCAGATGACATTGAAAATGGATACGTGAGGTTCACAGTTGCGAACATAATGGGTAATAGGACGCACTGGCATATTTTTGGGAATCTTGGCATATGCTGGGAAACAGATGTGTTTAAAGGCAATGTAAAGGTCAGATACATTTTTTTTGTTTCTGGAAATGCTTATCTCAGAGCAGAATTATGTTTGTGCATCCTAAATATGCTAATTTTTTAAACAATTTTTTTGTTTGTGGAAGGTGTCTGTAACTAGAGACAAAACTCTATTCCAATATTCAAAAAAAAAGAAAAAAAGGAATTTTGAGGGAAAAAGTTTTCTCCTTTCTCTGATAGAGTCTGGATTGCATGATAGACCCATTATGTGTGTGTGATTACTGCTTTCCACTCTGCAAAGATTCTGAGACTGACCAGCCCTGCTTGGAAGTGCTGGACAAAAAAAAATTTACTGCAGATGTACTTTTCATATGGGTTTGTTTGTTTTGTTGTTGTTTTGGGTTTTTTTTGGTTTTTGTTGGGTTTTCGTTGTTGCTGTTGTTTGGGGTTTTTTGGGTTTTGTTGGGTTTTTGTTGTTGCTGTTGTTTGGGGTTTTTTTCCTTCCTTTTCTTTCTTTTTGTTGCTGTTGTTTTTGTTTGGTGCAAGTTTTGAAGTTTTTTTTTGTTGTTGGTTGAGGATTTTTTTGCAAGCAATAGCCCTTGAACCCCAGGGGAAATACTCTGCAGTTCTGTGCTGTATATACAGTGAAAGCTGGGAACTGCTGGGGAATGTTAAAAATGCAAATGGACACAGGCAGAAACTACAGTCCACATCCACAGAGTCAGCACCTAGCTCAAGCCAGGTACGTCAGTCAGCTGGATTAACTCTGTCTTTTAGAGGAATGCTTGCACATTCTATTGGATAAAGTTCCTAAAAGAATTCTTTCAAACAAAGTTTCAGAGTAGTTCTGTCGATTTTGCAGTAGTGGTGAAGGCACATATTTTTAAATGTACTTCATCAGCATGAATATTTCAGAAGTTCCAAAAATTCTGATAAATGTAATTTGAGCACTACTGAGAAATGATCTAGTTCAACATGGGATTTCAGTTTGGGCACTTCTTTTGAAAAAGCCTCAAAACTAACATAACTGTTGTTTCTGCGAATCCTGTATAAATGTGGTATGGAATACTGTTTGATAACATGAGACTTTTTTTACCCAGGCCTGTAGTGATAAAACAAGGGACAATGTTTCTAAACTGAAAGAGGGTAGATTTAAATTGGACATCAGAAAAAAAAGAGTAAAAAGTTTTTTCTCCATGAGCTAGGTGAGGCAGGGGAGTTGGAATTAGAAGACTTTTAAAGGTCCTTTCCAACTCCAATCATTCCATGATTCTACAGGATTAACAGCTGCTTGGCAGAAATTTTTTTCTGTGAAAATAATCATGAGTAGCACATAAGAATTTGGGAAGTTATCTGTCAGAGGAAGGAGAGAGATATGGCTCTATTCTTTAGTTTTTTTAGCTTTAGTCTCTCTCCCATGTGCTTACAGCATCAACTATACGGAATATTTGTTTCTAGGACAAAATAAAGAATACAATTTTTTTTTAAACCCCTCAATTTCTGATGACAGTTTGAACATGTCAACATATAGGTATAGGTTGAATTCAGTGTGGCTTTTAACATAAGTCTCTAAAATTCTTGAAACATGTGAAGGCCAAATAACATCAGCCACAGAAGCAGGACATGCCACTACTTTGAGTTTATTTGAATTTTTTTCAATCCTCTCAGGAAAACCAAAAAATGCCAACGATTTTTTGGGCACTTCTTTTCTAATAAAAAAATTACTTGCTGATGGTTAGAAATTGTCCCTGCTTGGGGATGGTATTCTCCAATTCAGTGTTCTCACTGTAACCACTCCAAATCACGCTGTGCTCACTCGCTCCTCCCTTCCTCTGCCTTGTGCTGGGCTGGAGAGGAGAACTGGAGGCACAAAAGGTGAAGATCAGAGGTTGTGATAAGAACAGTTTACTGGAAACTGCAGTGAGGTAAGAAAATGGAGAGTAGCAGCAACAATATTAATAACAAGAATGTACAAGAGAGGTGAGTGATTCACATGCAAATGCTCACTGTGGAGCTGGACCTGACCATGCCAAACTACCCCGACTGAGAAGAGAGCCCTTCTCCTGCTCCTGGAAGTGAGGTGAGGTGGTACAGAACAACCTCTGTCCTAGTCATGCTCCCTCCTGGCTACTGCAAAAATTACCCTGTCCTGGCCACAACCAGGACAGAAATACATGGGAAGACCCCCACCATCCCAACACCACCCCACCTTCCTTTGCATAATTGACCTTTTCTATGCAAATTGTCAGACTGGGAGATAGTAACTCTTTCTTGTTTCTAGTGATTCTATAGCTCCTGTAAGTTTACTACATCATCGTTCAGTTTGGTTTGAATTTTCTATTTTCAGCATAGTCTACAGTAAAAAGCTTAGGAAAACTGTATGTATCATACTGCCTCACATTTGTGCCATCTGCTCTTGTCTGATTGATGTAATAGTGAAAGCAATGTTAGAGCAACAGAAGCACAGCTATGTAGTACAGAGAAAGCAAGCATTCCAAATCAATTTTTTGGCATGGAATATGTGGTGTTGGTTTGTTTATGCTTTTGGAGCATAGATACAACATAATTAAGATAATTTGATTCATTTAGTGATTCAGCGCTCATGAGAATAAGTAACAGCTGACACACAACTCCTTTGGTTTCAAGGGATATGTGAAGCTATCCATTTGCAAAGACCCAAGAACTGGCATTAGCATTTTAAAACTAAGTAGTTGTGTAATGTTGTAAAGAAATATTTCCAAGAATTTGTGAAAGGAGGAATTACATGAAGATTACTATTACTACCTTTTTGGGAACCTAAGCTATGAACCATTCAAAAAGTATTGTATCCCTTCCTTTTACAGCTGGCATGGAAGGGCAACTGTGTGTGCACTGCCTTGGGGTGCAAACACTGCTGCATTCACACAAGTTAAGCGCCAGAGTTTGAACTTAGGTTGCTTTCTCATATTGAAAGGACTGTCATTATTTGAATGGTAAAGTAATTAATAACTGAGAAAAACAGATGTTAGGGGCTTAAAAATGTTCAAGAAATAATGTCTGATTTGGGTTGGCAGTGGAACTTTCCGTAGCACAGCTTTTGATGCCCGTAGGTTGCGGTTTTGATTTCTGTGGGAAACCTTCAAGTAAGTATTTCTTGTAGTAGTCAGTGAAGCACTATCAATTGTATTTTGAGTTTTTAGCTTTCATACAAAACTCTCTGAACCCTTGAGATTCCTCCTAAAATCAGGGACAGATCTACTTACTGTGCTATGACATAGGGAAATAATCCCTTCTCCTTGTCTTTGTAGGACTGCTTCTTGATGGATCTGACTCTGCTGGATGAAACTAGAAAGCCCTTCTGGTGTTTTAGTGCTCCAGTCTACATGGAATTGTCTTCCAAGTTATCTGCCCTTTGTGACTACACAGGTCCTATCTATACTGCAGACTATGCAGATTCAGAGGGGAAAGTCTGCGTTAAGTTTGTATGGTTCGAAGAGACCAAGAAATATGTTTTAGTCAGTTTGGTGCTTTATGTAAGCACCAAAAAGATAAATAGCTGGTATGGAACAAATTACTGACTTAATTAGTCACTAATTTCCTTGCTTTAAAAACCAAACAAAACAAACAATGCCCCCAACAAAAAAACACAATAAGCCTTTGATGTTTAAGATTGACACCAACAAGCAAGACTGTTCCTGCAAGTTTTTCAGTAACAAGTGCAGTTGCATAATTTTTTTTAAATAGGCAATTGAGGGCTTGAAGAGATGTTTTGATATAAATGAGAGTTCTTCTCTGTTGAACATCCCATGGTTCATCTGTTTCTCATACTGGGTATAGTGAAATTATTTTTAGGAAGATTTTTCCTTACAGACACTTGTTACTGTGGTTAAAGAGTTGCTGCTTTTGAGAGCCTTAGTGTGAAGATTCCTTACCTCATATAAGCTACACTGTTTTTGAGAATATTGACTTTTATGCCTAGCAATAAAACAGCATGTGTGCTGTTCCCTCCAGGTTTGTTGGAGTGTTATTGGTAAATGACAGATTTTAATAAATGCATTTTGTTAAATAATTTCTTTTTCTTGACTTTTTCCAGAAAATACTTCACTTACATGTATTTTAGTAAAGGATTGAAAAGGCAAATGGGAAGTCAGATCTGAAAAATTACTATGTCAGTCAAGGCATTTGTTAAGAAAGTCATGTGTAGTATCTGTATATGACACTTGTTTAAATTCCTGTTTGTTCTGTTCTAAACTTCTGATTTGAGCCTAGATACTTGCGTAGATATTGGCCTGTGAATAAGTGTCCCAATTACCACCCAGCCTGAGCTGATGTCTGCTCTTACTGGATGTATGTAACATTCAGTTGTTTCAGAAACAATGCATATCTGATACTGTTTATCTAACAATACACATTCATATAAGAATTGAGTGCATGTGCCTGATCTTTCCAGTTCCTTGGAGTAATGTCAGAACCAAATTTTCTACTTCACGTACTGAAAAAAAAAAGAAATTACGTGATACTGGGACTAAATTGTCTTTACGTCGCGAGGACAATTATGTTTTTGGCTGCTCTGACTTTATTATGGTAATAATAAAATTAATTCTCACTTCTTTATTTGTTTACATACATTAATTGGTTTGTGCAAACAATGTTCATAACTAAGCACTTGTCTTCTGTGCTATAGAAATAGTAGGAGATGGATACCACAGCCAGAGAGTTGTTTCTTAATGTAACTTTCAAAGACAGTAAGTTGAGGCTGATACAGTTCCAGTTTGCCCTGTTAACCTGGCCTAAGGAAGCAGCAGAAATGTTGCTGCATTTGGTGGTTTGCCAGACTAACAAGAATGATCAGCTGTATTTTGTCTGCTTTCTTACTGGCTGCTGATGGGGACAAGGATCCCGTGAAGTCATATAAATGTTTTAACAAGTGGACTGGGTGTGTAGAATGCCAGAACGACAGACATGCAGATTCACCTGCACAGACAAGTGGCCAGTCTAGATTTTTGGTTTTGCCTGAATTTAGTCTTTGAGATACCACCTTTAGCAAGGAAATGGTAGCTCAGTCCCAAAGTCTTCTCAGTCACTGGCCTCACTGCTAAGCCTGTAAACAAAAATGTAAAATTGTTCTGCCTACACTGGTTCTTTGAGATGTGCAAGTATGTTCTCTGCCCTGCTCTGAAGCCACCAAAGTCAATGAGACCCCAAAGCAGCCATAAAATGGTAAAAGGTCAGTCACTGCTCATTCTAGTTGAATTTCTATTGTATTTTCAATATTTAAAAAACCCTGGGCTTAGGGTTTGGTTGTTTTGGGTTTGGTTTTTTTTAAGTAAAAGTAGAGTATTTCCTTTAACAAACAATTTCAATTTCTAAAGCATTTGTTTATTTTATAGAATTGAGTGTTTTATAGAAAATTCTGTTGTCACTGTTGGAAATGAAACGAGAGTTTGCTCTCCCTACCCCTGACATGCTAATCTAGTAGCCTGGAAGTTTACTAACCGAGTTGATTAGGATGAGAGTAAGTCTTTAGCAGTAGTGTCAACCTAAAAAGTGATACAAGGCAGAGCAGTTTCCTCAGGTTATTGCTACCTTACTTCTGCTGTTCGTAAGCAACATGTGTATTCAGCAAAACCAAGCGAACTGTTTCAAGATCTTAAAAAATGGACCCAACTGTTGCAGAGCTGTTCTCATGCATCTTCACTGACCATAACTGTGTCCTTTCTGAAGACAGGAAGGGTGTGTCCTGAAATAGGCCTTAGATGGACCTAAACTTGATGCAGTATTTATGCCACTCATTTGATTTCAGCTGACAGTTGCTTTTGACTTGCCCAACAGAATCAAGTTCAGTAGCTACCACCTGTATGATCAGACCGGGTAAGTTACATGTGCCTTAACTCAAGCTTCCATTTCTTCAGTTTGCATCTTCCTTTCTGCGCGTAAGTAAGGACGTACACTGAACCTCCACAAAGAAAAGGGTGTACATTAGCTAAACTGCACTGGCCCATTTCATGAAAGAAAGCATCTGTTCCAAAAACTGCCGCTTTGATAAAATCTTCATCTAGTCTTCTAAGTCCACTTTTATACACCTGGTGCAAAAGGTGGTAGGGTGAGTTGCATGTACCATTCTGCAGTAGAAGATTCTTGGTGTATAAAAGATAATTGTTAGAACAAACAGGAAAATGGAAGGAAAAATGGAGGCACCAGTTCAAGTCTGATCGTGAAAATATATAAGTGGTCATGACAATACGCCTTATAGCTCATTTTTCCTTTATTGCCTCTGGATTTCTTGCAGCTGCTTTTAATGAGTTCGTTAGTGTTGCATACTGAAGACAGGACAATGTGCTTGTTGTAATTTTATCATTTATACAAGTAGTGAGACACCTTCTGTGAGAGGATATATAAACAGGTGTAAGTTAAAGATTTGACTTGTGTTTGTGTGCTTCCAGTACCAACTCATCCAATTAAAAATAGAGCAGCCCCTAACAACTTCTAAATATGTATATTTAAGTACTCTGCAACAGACAGAACTGTAATCTTTTTTAAAGGGCAATTTACCTGGTAGGCAAGCATAAAAACAGTGCTTACCTTCATTTTTGTGCAAATGTAATAGTGCTCATTTAACATAATGAGTTTAAATTGCATTGAAAATCAATGCGAAAGTGATTTAATGGAAGGGCTTTCATGAGATTATTCCGACAGTGGAGGAGTTGTCACCTAATAGAACTACATCTAAATGTTAATCCTGCCATTTATCTTTGTTTTGCCAGATGTCTGCTGTGTACCTAAATGCTTCTCTATTCTGTGTTGTTGATCTTTTAAAATTAGTTTTAAAAGATATTTCTAATTGGAAAATGTCTTCAATGAACAATTCATTATTATTTTTGGGCATTTAATGTGATCTTCCATTCATACAAGCTGGAACTGTTGGTTTGTATCATCTGAAGAATTGTCCTTAACTGCCACTCTGGAGTCATTGCTCTTGACTGCAGTTGGCTTTTTATAGTGGAAAGCTAATGGCAGCTATATAAATTCTGAAGTATTTGTAGCATAGGTGGGTAATTACATTATTTATCTTCCAACTGGCCTTTCAGTTGTTTTTGTTTTCCTTCCTTTTTTTTTTTTTTTTTTTTTTGCCCCGATTGCTTTTATAATACATTTCAGTTCCAACCTGCTTTATGGTACATGTGATTTAACATGAAAAGCAGTTGTACAGTGGATAGTCTCATTGACTCTTCTTTTCCCTGCCTGGCCTCTCTTTCTACTTAGCAGGTATATTTTGATTTGCATTCATCCATTAGATGTTTAAGTACGGTCTTGATTTTGTTAAAACTGCTCTCATTGTCACGTACTTGCTTTTCGAGACAAAGACTGTTTTCCTTTGGGGTTTTTTTCCCCTTTTCTTTTGATTCAGGTATATGGCTACCTGCTGCCAGGGACTGAGTGCTTAGCAGAAATATATGTAGAGTATAATAAAGATACCGCTCACCCGAGAGCTCCTGACCCGCAGGGGTGGAGAGGGAGGAGGAGCAGAATGAGGAGGGGGAGCGGGAGGAGGAAGGAGAGGAGGAGGAGGAGCGGGAGGAAGAGGAGGGATACAGGAGGAGGTGCGAGAGCAGAAGGAGGAGCAGGGAGAGGAGACCGGACGTGCGCTCACCGCTCTCTGTATCTGCAGCACCTTCGTCCCAGGAGCATCGCTCGCCCCGCATCGCGCAGGTGAGCAGGGAGGTGGAGCTCGTCCCAAATATCCTGGGCGGTTTTTTTGAAGCGGGGAGGGATGTTTGGAGCTCACACGAAATATATTTGGGGCTCCCTGTTTCATTCTTTCTGTAGGAGTCAGGCTGTCTGGGTTCTGCCGCACACCTGCTGCCCAAAGTCAATAGACACATTAAGACCCATTTTAAAGACCTTAACACCCATACCTTCACCCAGCGAGTTATTTGTAAAGACATTAGCTTTCCTCTCACTCTTCCCCCCTCCGTGCTGATGAGGAGCTGCAAACTGCTCCTGCCTTGGCTTCTCCTGCAAAGCAGGGACTTGATCAGAGTGAGTCCGGGAGGGAGCCGGAGGTGCCAGCAGCACGCAGCGAGGCCGGGGCGCTGCAGGAGCGAGGGGCCAGCGGGGAATTGTCAGGGGTGAGGAGCTTTGCTCTGACCCAGCCCTGTCCTTGCCCCTCTCTGGCTGTGCCCATACCCCGCGGTTTAAAGGCGTGTGGGTGCGGGCAGCGCTGACCTAGCGCCGGCACGGGCAGGGCGGCCCTGGGCGGGCTGTGGGAGCTGCGAGTGGCTGCCCGAGCCCGGAGCCGCCGCCTTTGGCCGGGAGCCCCCCGGGCAGAGCTCTCTGCTCGGGGCTGAGGCCGGCGCAGTGGGTCCGTGTGGCCGGGCCGGCGCCGTGTCCGCAGCGGCTCCGAGGGGAACAGCCCGGCCGTGGCGGTGCCTGGGGGACTGAGACGAGCCAGGCTCGCAGGGCAAAGGCTGAGGGAAAGAGGGTGAAGCGATGGCAAAGAGGCCTTGGGCTCCCCGTGCCCCCCTGCCCACGGAGCTGGGCTCAGTGGCCGCCTTGCTCAGAGGCTCTAGGGAATGCCTGGAAAAATCCACCGCGGAGCAGAGCAAGCGGCCGGGGCCAGCTGGGATCTCGATGGCACCAGCGAGATGACACGCTGGGGGCACTGGGAGAGAGGGGGCAGACACTGGGATGAACTGGGGAGGCACTGGGATAGAGGGGGTGGAGGGCGGGGTGGCATTGAGAGGTACTGGGAATGTACTGGGAGGGACTGGAGAGCAATGGGAGAGGACTGAGGGTTTGCTGGGAGGGTTTGGGAGAGAGGGTGCACGTCTGGGAGTGGACTGGGAGGGACTGGAAGGCTGAGTACAGCTCGGGGCCTGGAGCAGCTCCTGCCCTTCCTCCTGCACTTCCCTGGGTGTCTGCAGAGCTGTTCCTCTCTTGGGATCTGGTGTTTTAAGACTTCAGAAAAAGGGGCAGCACGACAGAGTTCCATGTTAAGGGACATTCTGCCACTGACTGGATGGTTAAAACACCGTGAGAAAAAGCAAACAAAAATGTAAAATCAATCAATCCAAAGAGAAATAACCCCAAAACTATTTATGTGGAGGCTGGGGGGCGGGGGGAGCTGGGGGGTTGTGAGAGAGAAAAGCAGGAGCTGGCGGAGCTCTGTGCCCAGGGCTGGGCGTGGCTGCCAAGAGAGCAGAGCATAGAGCCGCTGGATGAGATCCACAGTGGGGAGTGGGGAGCGTGGGCTGGGGGGGACGCGGGGGTCCCTGTGGGGGTACACAGGGCTTCCTCTGGGCTCTTTCTCTTCCTCACAGCCCTGCAGCCCCTGGGCACAGAGCCCAAGCTCTTCGGTCGCTCCCTGCCAGCTCCAGCCCTGCTGATGCTGAGCTCTCTGCAGCATCACTGTGCTCCTGAGCTGGGCACAGGCAACACTTGCCTCGGGAACTTGAATGCAGCTGGGGATGGATTTCATGCAATTGGTGAATTGGTTCACCTCAGCATGGCACCTTCACTGCTGGGGTTCATGAAGTTTTGTCCCTCAATGCCTTTGAGGAGGGTGGAGATGCCCTTGAAAAGTGCTCGTGACCCCTTAGGTGGTCTCCTCCGTTTGGTGGTCTCCTAAATCCCCCTCAGCGGCAGGTTTTGGGTGTCCTTGACCACTCCCAGCAGGATTCTTGACCACTGCCAGGTGCCTGACCCCACCAGGGACCCGCGGGCAGCCTGGAGATGTGGGGAGCATGGACAAAGGAGACCCATGGGTCCATGGGTACCCTGGGTCCCTGAAACAGGATGCCAGACAGGGGTAACCCCTGGGAGCCCTGTTACACCAAACTGGGGTGCCCAGAAGAGGGGGACCTCTGGGATTCCAGGACCCCCAGCAACCCAGGGAGGGGCAACACCAGTACATGCTTGACCTGCAGTGGCTCACAGAGGAGGGACCCCCCAAAGCCCTAAGTGCACACAACAGAGGAGGGAAACTCCTGGTTGTGTGTTTTTGCTGCATCTTGGTGATTTGTGTATTTTGGGCAACTGAATCTTGGTGTTTTGGCAGTTTTTGTGGACACCTGATGCCCAGTGACTTCTAGATGTGGACTTGGGCAGGAGGAACCCAAGGTGCTCATACCATGTATTTTTCCCCACAACAGGATTTCTCATTCCCAAACCTTGGCCAAATGGAGGAGAGGACTGTGAGGAAGAGGAAGATGCCCCAGGACAGCCAGAAAGGTGAGGAGGAAGTCACTGCCCCTTTCCCCCTCTCTTCTCCTCTATCTTGCATGCCAGCATTGCCCCTGGCTGCAGGACAACCCCACAGCCACCACCATCCTGCCAGGAACAGACTGGGGGATCTCCTTTCCCTTTCCTCTGGCATGGAGACAAATCCCAAATCCTCTCCTTGTCCTTCCTCCCCCAGGCAGTGAGCTGATGTTGGAGACCAAGGAGGATAAATATCCCCATCAGAACCTTGTGGAAGAGGCTGTTTTGAGCAGCTCCACAGCACGGGAAGCCAAGGGGGAGGAAAAGCCCCAGAGATCTTGCACAAGGAGAGGCTCCAAACCCAGCCGAGGGTGCTCTGAGAAGGAAAGACCAACCCTGTGCAGGAAAGATGGCCAGAGATCCAGGCAGAGGTCAAAGCTGGGGGTCCATGACAGGGAGGAGAAGCCCTACAAGTGTCTGGAGTGTGGGAAGGGCTTCAGGTCGTTCTCCAGCCTCCTCACCCACCATTGGATGCACATGGGGGAACGGCCCTTTGAGTGTGGGGAATGTGGGAAGAGCTACAACCATGGCTCCCACCTCTTCTACCACCAGTGGGTGCATATGGGCAAGCGGCCCTGTAAGTGTTCAGAATGTGGGAAAAGCTTCACCGTCAATTCCCACCTGGTCTTGCACCAGAAGGCCCACAGAGGGGAACTGCAATGGCCCTACAACTGTGGGGATTGTGAGAAGAGCTTCAGAGACAGCCCCTCCCTCATAGCCCACCGGTGTGTGCACACAGGGGAAAGGCTTTTCACCTGCTTGGAATGTGGGAAGAGCTTCACCATTAGGTCCACTCTGGTCTCCCACCAGAAGATCCACACCAGGGAATGGCCCTATGAGTGTTCCGAGTGGGGGAAGAAGTTCCGGACCAGTTTGGATCTCCTCAAGCATCAGCAGCCACACACGGGGGAGAAGCCTTTCCGCTGCCCCGACTGCGGGAAGGGCTTCAACCGCAACTTCAGCCTCGTTGCCCACCGGCAAATCCACACCAGGAAGAGGCCCTGCTGAAGCATGGAATTGACTCCGCAACTCAGATAGTTATGAAGTAGGTATGTGTTTATTCCAGCTGGGGTGCATGAGGGATAGCCCCTCCAAAAACATGCACACCCTCAGCAGCACTTCACTAGGTTTATATTAGGTTACAGATTACATATGCATAAAGTTAGACAAAGCCCCTATACATATTCATTATCTATCCCTGCTTCGTATTATAATGAGTTCAAAGTTCATTTAAATATGCTCGCACAAGCGCAGTGTCTCAGATTAATTGTGGGCAAGGGTCCCAAATGATTGATTACTACATGATCCATACTCTTCATCACGATGAACTGTTCAACCTGTTCCCTTGCGCATGCTCCCTTGGTTCTTGGTCCAAGTCCAAGCCTGAGAACCAACTCGTACCAGTCCTGGAGTCCAAGGGTGGGATGCTTGGTTACACTTGGTGGTTTCTCTCAATTATTTGGCTCTTTTCTCTCCATCCTCCCCGAAACCAGGTAGGCACAAATTCATTAAGGGAATAATAAATGGTTTACAGCAGGCAAATCTTAGTAAATCATTATCCAATCTCTGTCTCTCTAAATCAGTTCAAGACTATTATTATTATTATCTTTTAAATTAAAAATTTCTGTTTTACCCTAAGTCACTGTGAGTGCTCTGAGTGTGGGGAGATGTTTCAGAGCAGCTCAGATCTCGTCAGCCACCAGCAGACGCACGCAGAGGAGAGGCCTTTCCGCTGCCCTGGCTGCGGGAATCGCTTCAAGCACAAGTGCAACCTCATCACCCACCGGCACATCATCCACACCGGGGAGAAGCCCTACAAGTGTCCCTAGTCTGGGAAGAGCTTCTCCTGGAGCTCTAACTTGACCAGACACCAACGGATCCACCAGTGAGGGAAGCCCTGTGAGTGCCCTGACTGCAGGAAGAGCTTTGTGGGCTTCTCCAACTCTGTCCCCCATGGGAGGACCCACACTGGGCAAAGACCTGGTGACTCACATTCCTGGTGGCCCGTGTTGGGAAGACACCTGGCTGGTGGTCTCCACATCCTCCTGGTTGCCCATGGGCACCTAGATGAATGCAGGAGCAGGAGCATGCATCAGGATGGAGACTAACATCAGAAATTCATTGAGAAGAGGGAAGATTTGTTGACTTTAAATTCCAAACAGTCTCACCTGCTCTGTCCAGTCATTTCTTCTGATAGCATCAAGCAGCACTGGATGACCTTGGACCCCCACAACATAGCATGGCTGCTTTTGGGGTGTCAGCAGCTGCCCAGAGCTGGGGATGGGGGTTGTGGGGGTAGCTGGGGCTGTAGGGTGGTGCTGAGAGCCAAGGGAACTTGGGTGAGCAGGGAGCACAGGAAGAGGGAGGTTACGATGGGAAACATGGGGGGAGAGGGAGAAAAAGAAGGGTGGGATCCCCCAAACCAAGATCAGAGGGTTCGGGCTGGGGATTTAAGGCACGCTGGAAAAGGTGGAGAAGAGGGGGAAAAAAAGAGGGCTTTGGACCCTCAAACTGAGCAGGAAAGGGCTGAGACCCCAAAACTCAGCAGCATGTTGGGGGGACAATTCCAAACAAGCTGTGGGGGAAGCAGCGGTTGTGGGGACAATGGGAAGGAGGTGAGAGAGGGAGGAAAAGGGGTGGGAGAGCAGGCAGGGACATCTCATGGCTGTCCTGTGGAAAGATGCTGTGCCTGGAATGAGGTCAAACAACTCCAACAATTCCCTGTTTGCAATGCCCCCTGTTGAGAATGAAGAAAGGGGGTGCCACACTGCTTTTGGGGTGAGTAATGCTGAAAGCAGCCTGACTCCTCCATCCCAAATTTCAGCATCCTGAGAGGGAGCTGAAGATGTGACAGAGCTGGAAGACTCCCTAGAGAAAGGAACAAGCAAGTGACACCACTGGGAACTTCTCCAGAGCTGCTGAGCTGGCACAGCCTGGGCACATCTGACTGACAGGGCAGCACTTGAGGCTGTAAAAGCAGTGTCTCCTGACATTTCCATTCTTGAGGAGTGTGGAGAGTCCTCCCTGCAGTGGGGACACCCCTCAAGGTCACTCCTTGAGGCTGAGCCAGAGATTTTCCCATGGTCATTGTTCTGGGGGAGTGACATCAATCTGCTTAATAATTGGGTTTGCTTTACTGTAATTGCTTTAATACGATTGCTTCAATATTGCTCCACAGTATGTATATTGTAATAGTTGTTATAGCTCCTATAGTGTGTAGTAAATAATTCTCATTGAGATCTTTATGTCTAGGCATTATCATATATATTTATATAAATATATTGGGTTTGCCATCTTTTACCCTGTGGGACAAAGTTAGATAAAGGTTCAATTGCACCTGTATAATCCTTTACACATAAACTCTTGACAAAGTCTGGGGTTGGGATTGGATCCAAGCCCCTCCTAGGCTCCTCTTGGAGGAGTTTAGAAAGCCTGGGGGCTTCTGGTGGGTTTGGGGGTATATGGGAGTATTGAGGGTCCTTTCTGCACCTTGTGACTAAACAAGACCTTCTGTGAGAAACTTTGGGGTAGACCATGACCCTCATTCCTGTCTCCCTGAGCCACTGGGAGGGAAGAGGGAGAGAATTGGGAATAAAGTGAGACCCAGGAGGGAGGGAGGGGTTGGGAAAAGGTGGTTTAGGATTTGTTTTACTTCTCATTTTTCCTGCTCTGATTCTGATGGGGGATAAATCCAATTAGTATCCCCCAGTTCACTCCCATTTGCCCAGAATCCATACAGGATCTCTTCCTGCCCTTATCCCAAATCAGGAGCCTTTCCTCGTATTTTTTCCCAACCCAGGTGTGGAGGGGAGAGGGATGTAACAGATTTGGGGGACACCAGGAATCCAGCCAGGATCATCACACCACACACAGTTACGGGAATCAGCCAGAGGAGCCCATTTACCCCTGAACAGCATCCAGAATAGGAGAATTTGGGGTCAGGGAGAAAATCAGATCCATCGGGACACCCATGGTCTCAGGGACACCCTGAGATGAAACAGCCATAAGCCTGAAATCTGGCTCCATGGAATGCCTGGAATCCTCCAGGATGATCCTGTTCCTTGCCTCTTCTGATGGTCTGGATGAGGGAATTCAGGGCTACCTCAGTACATTCATAGATGAGCTGTGGTGAAGACCATGGGGGGAGCAGGTGGTTATCCTGCAGCCTGTGGAGTCCACAGGGGTGCAGAGATCCATCCACAGCCCACACCAGAGGAGCAGGTGGATGCCTGGAGGAAGCAGTGATCCAGTGGGAGTTTCATATAAAGAGTTAAAGCTGTAAAGGCCTTGCAAGGGAGAGAAAGTCCTTGGTCCTGGGGTGGAAGCAGCCTGGCCTCAGCTCGGGAGAGTCTGCACCTTATGGACCAGAGGACTCACGTTGCAGCAGAAATTTGGGTGGGATGTTGCTCTTGAGATTGGACCCATGCCAATGAAGTTCCCAGAGGACTGTCTCTTGTGGGAGGGACCCCGTGGCTAAGTAGAGGACCCCTCTTCCTGACAGACTGACCAGAGAACAAACCCCTTACCCTGCCCCTGCCTGTGCTGTTGGTTGGAAAGAGGGAGGGGGGTGAGCAGAGAAACTGCTTCTTAAGAGGGAAGGGGTGAGAGTGGAGAAACTGTCTTAAGAGAGAGAGAATGAGCAGACATAAACAGTATTTTTAGTAGAAGAATTGTGGTGATGAATAGGTTTATGGATTTGCTCTATGGACTAAGAAAATACCCCAAACCCTGGCCCCTACCCGAGCTGTTGGTTGGTAGGAGGAAGGGGAGTGAATAGAAAATGGGCTCTTAAGAGGGTTCTTATTTTTACCTCTCATTTTTCCTATGATTCAGTTAGGTAATTAACTCACTTTGCAATGTTAAGTTTGAAGCCTGCTTGCCCTTTTCTTCCATGCATCCCCTTGTCGATGTCCTATCTCACTTAATTCATGAATTTGGTGTGTGTTTAACAGTTTTTTTTTCCTTTCCCCTCTCCTGCATGCCTGTGGCAGGAGAGAGCAGGGGTGCCTGGCCTTTAGTCAGGGTCAAACCCCTACATGTGATCTCTTGGCTCTTTGGCAGCCTGGAGATGGCTGGAACATGCCCAGGGGGCAGCTGTGACTGTCAGTGACTTCCCAGCCCTTTAGGAGGATGGAGAGTGCAGGGATGTTGCCATGGAGCCCCTGTGAGTGCCTGTGACCTGCCAGCTCCTTAGCAGCATGGAGACACGTGGCATGTCACCCCTGAGACCCTGTTGTAGACTGCAATCTCCGTGCAGGTGGCTTGGCAAATGGGAGACTCCTGGGATGTCCCTATGGAGTTGCTGGGATTGTGTGTGCTGTCAGTGTTCCTTCAGGGAACAGTTCAGGACCAACAAAATTATCAATAAACTTACTGAAGAACAGATGCCATACTAAACAGCCAAACAAATCAATGATAAAAGATTTTTTGCTCAGGGGACTGGCTGTGGGTGTGGGAAAGCACCTGGGATGAGTTATCAATCAGGGCAAGACAAGGAACAGCTGGGACACATGGAGCTGCCTGAAGGAGGGGTAACTGCGGGCCGATTATCAGAGGAGTGATATAATGTCAGAGGCCCGTGAGCAGAGGGCTCTCAGGGAGTGGCTCTCAGCAGGGAGACTTCACACCTTTCTGCAGGCATTCAGGGAAGTGGTTGACAAGTGGGACGGACTGGCAAAATACTCTTGGATTACCCAGCCAACAGTATTGTTCAGAGGGTGAAACAAGCTTAAGGTAAGAGCTGTGTAGCTTTTTACTTTAAAGCTAGGCCACGGGCTTGTGCTGAGCAAGATGGGCAAGTGGTTGGGAGATCCTCTGCTGACTGAATCCTCCCTCCAAATTAATCTTGCCTAAAATTTTCTGGAGCTGTAAAATGGGGCAGTCGATATGTTTATTTCAGGGAATGACTGGCAGCCAGACCAGTCCTTTAGATTGTGTTGACCTGGTGTCCAGAAGGGCGGGGGTTGACCCCCCCCGACCAACAAATTGCTGGACCTGATGTCCAGAAATTCACAATCTGCCCCACCATGATTTGGTGGAAAATGAAACAGAGCTGGTGAGATTGGAATTTTATAACTCGGGATTGTTTTGTTTGACTAATGAGAATGTACATTTTACCCCTGCCATGGAAGGATTTGGCCAGGCTGCTGGAGGTACACTAAGATCTTCCACCTAAACACAACATGGGAAGGAAAAGCTGCCTCCAGAGCACCAGAGAGAACAGTGGCAGA
Organism: Lichenostomus cassidix; assembly: GCF_008360975.1. Lineage (NCBI taxonomy): Eukaryota > Metazoa > Chordata > Aves > Passeriformes > Meliphagidae > Lichenostomus > Lichenostomus cassidix. Next base: position 3,937,604 of record NW_028147635.1, read on the forward strand.
AGAAATAGCAAAGAACCAAAGGGTGGCACACTGAGAACATCCCACCCTGGACCGGGAAACAGCACTGATTTGGCAAAAGACGACATCCAAATGGTGGTGATTCCCAACAAAAATTCAGCTTGTCCATGCTGTGGGACCCAGATGTACTGGCTGTCGGGTTTGACTGAACACCTGAAAAGAGCCCACAGGAAAAGCAGGGTTTGGTTTCAATGTGCTAAGTGTGGTAAGCAAAACACTAACTTTCATAGTATTGCTTGTCACTATCCCAAGTGCAAGGGATCTCCAGCTGGGGGGTGGATCTGTCACATGTGTAGTAGGAATTTTTTGACCAAGATTGGCCTTGGTCAACACAAGAGTCATATGCATCCTGTGAGCATGAAGCAGGAAAGGATGGCTGCATCCCGCCCCAAAAAGAGCTCTGCCTGAGTAGCACACAAAAGAGTGTGGACAAAAGAGGAGGAACAGCTTTTGATTAAACTGGAGCCACAGTTTGAAGGAAAGAGAAACATCAATAAATTAATTGCAGAACACATTCCTTCAAAAACACCTAAGCAAGTAAGTGAAAAAAGGAGACTGTTATGCAGGGAACCAGCAAGGGACCAGGGAACCAGCAAGGGACCAGGGAACAGAGGCAGAGATGACTTCTGAATCAGAAGATGATGAGGAGCATCTGGGGAACATTGACCCCAGGAGGGGCAATTAATAGTAGATTGTGTGACAGGCAGCCTCATTCAGACTCATTATTTGTAAGTGTCACACATGTAAATATTTTCAGATTCCAGTATTTAATTTCAGATGAATTTCCTTCTGTTTCACGGCAATGACAAAGTGCTAACATATGCAAATACATCCCATGTTGTTCTTTGGATAAAAAGGAAAGAGGAAAGCATACTGGAATTCATATGAATGGTAACTGCTAATTTAAATTTAAAAGCATCTTTCAGCTACAGAGCCCAAAGCCTGGCAGATCAGTTCATGATCTCCAGTGATTTCTCAAAGGCATTCTCTTCCCTCTGTGGGGCCTAGCATTCCCAAAGGCTAGACAAATAGACATATAACAACAATTGTTAGAAATGTGACAATGATTAATGGAACTTACTTGGTCTTAGCACCTTGTTAGACATAGCCATCCCTTTTGAAACCTTTTCATTTTAAAGAAAATTATTTTGGTCTGATATACATATGGTTATGTATCAATTTTCCAAATTCAGATTTAAGTCCATGCGGTAATTACTAATGTGACCATTTTTTATATGTGTGTGTTAAAAAGGGTACCACTCTTTTCTTTCTGGCTTACTTGCCCTCTTGCATCTGAAGGCATACAATTATTACAAGGTTCTGCTAGGATAGCTGGGACTGATCCAGGAACAACCCTGTGGGTAACACTGTTCTGGGAATATAAAAAAGGAAAGCATTCAATTAGTTTCATGTTGGGATTTTTGTGTTTCATTGCAGCTTTTAATGGATTAACTCTTTATTATATTGTCTAATATTTTTCTTTTGTGTTCTTTGTCTGGAGTTAATTTTATTCAAATAAAAGGAGTCTCTGGCTGCAGATCTCACAGTTGCAAGGGTATTCAGCAGTTCTTTTTGCTTCTGTGGCTTTAGTGGCTCCTTGTCTCACATCTGGACACACTTATCTTTTTATCTGATGAGGACACACTTGAGTGTGCAAAGTTGTTTATGATATTAAAACAAACTTGCACAATAATAACACACGTTAGAGTGGGGAGAAGGATGAATTCCTGCTTCCTTTACCCCCCCTTTTGGAAATTCTTCTATTTTCTGCTAGCTACTTTCATTTTGCAGCATCACCTGTTCTGTTGACCTTCTCTGCAAGCAGGCAGAACTTGGTTTTGAGGGGAAGACATCCTTCACACTTTCCCCTCAGCAGTCTCAATTTGCATCTCTTCTGGCTCCTTGAAGACTCGGCCAGGCAAGCACACACAAGAAGCATCCAAAACCATATTCAATTGACACACACTAAAATCAAACAGACACTCCAAAGTCATGTTTCAAAAATGTAAGCTACTTTTTCAGGATCTTTTCCATATGAATTTGTGAGCTCTTTCCAGGACCTCAAATTTGCTACTGAAAAACAGCACATTAACAGTAACCAACCTTTCCACCAATTCCCAGAACAAATAAGCTCACAAATATCATCTACACACACACACACAGGGGTGTCCCAGAGGGATACTTATTAGCTCATGCAGAGAAACAGCATAGATGCAAAAATTCAACAGACATCCAAAACATGTTTCAGCACTCAAGTAGTTACATTGATCTCACAGGCATCCCCGCATGGATTTATATGCCAGCAAAACACAAATTAACACAGGTAATTTGCACACACACAGTACACTCGCACACATTCAAAAAAAATTCAAAAGTGCCTGAGCAAACTCTGCTCAAAAAAAAGATTCTCACAGTAACCCAAGCAGAAGAGTTGAACTTTAAAATACTTTGCAATTGGATTTTAACCCTGGCAGGAGAGTTGAACTCCAAAATACCAAATGCAATTGCATTTAACCCAAGTAGGAGGCAGGAGACTTTAACTCCAAAATAGGCAAGAGACTTGAACTCCAAAATATCTTGCAATTGCATTTTTTAACCCAAGTAGGAAACTTTAACTCTAAAACACCTTGCAACTACATTTTAACTCAGGCGCTGACATTCAAAATCACAGTTATAAACACAGGAACATTCAACTCAACTTCTGTAGCTGCTTAGTCACTTTGTACATGTATTAGATAAAGGATAGCCAATACCATCACTAGTGATTTTACTAGATTCATTAGCTATTTTATACAGTCAAAATACATAGAGATGGACTGTTTTAAAGTTCATTGGTCCAGACTTGAGCAAAGCCCCAATATTCAGTTTTCCATAGAATCTGAATGTCCTGGCCTCTGGTATTGATTAGGTCTTCTTTCTTATCTCTCTTGACCCAGACCAGATGTCTCTAACCAGCCAGGGGTGTTGTTTGGAGCTGATGTTCCATTAATGGCCGCTGATAGCTCTTTATCTTTTGAGTTACTCCCAGTCTGTTGGTATGATGAGTTCCTCAGACCTCACCTGATATAACAATGGCCTGGAAAAAACCTGAAAATTCTTTTTCCCAGGGTAAAGGCAAACAAAACCCTTTGACTAAAGTTATACAAAATTTTTAAACTGGTATATTTTCCAACATAAGTAGTAGAGTGACGCATGCAAAGGAACCTAGTCCTGCTGTGGCTTTGCTCAGAAATCTTTCTTTCCTGATAGTTTTCCAGTGATTCGAGTGGTTTGAAGGTGCCTCTGCCATCACATCTCTTGAGCAGCGGTTAGCGGCCTGGGATGTCAGCACTGAGGTTCTGTGAGTGAATGCCTGCGACACGAGGGCTTCTCGGCAGCATGCAGACTCCTGGGCTGTGCCTATGGTTCTCCTGGGACCACCTGTGAGGTCAGTGTTCTGAAACATGGATATCTCGGGCAGTTCCCCACGGAGTTCCTGTGACAAGATGTGATCTCTTGGCTCTTTGGGAGCCTGGAGATGGCTGGATATGTTGCCCAGGGGGCAGCTGTGACTGTCAGTGACTTCCCAGCTCTTTAGGAAGATGGAGAGTGCAGGGATGGAGAGTGCAGTCGCCATGGAGCCTCTGTGAGTGCCTGTGACCTGCCAGCTCCTTAACAGCATGGAGACATGTGGCATGTCACCCCGAGACCCTGTTGTAGACTGCAATCTCCGTGCAGGTGGCTTGGCAAATGGGAGACTCCTGGGATGTCCCTATGGAGTCGCTGGGATTGTGTGTGCTGTCAGTGTTCCTTCAGAGAACAGTTCAGGAGCAACAAAATTATCAATAAACTTACTGAAGAACACATTCCATACTAAACAGCCAAACAAATCAATGATAAAAGATTTTTTTGCTCAGGGGACTGGCTGTGGGTGTGGGAAAGCACCTGGGATGAGTTATCAGTCAGAGGTGGACAAGGAACAGCTGGGACACATGAAGCTGCCTGAGGGAGGGGTAACTGCGGGCCAATTATCAGAGGGCTCTCAGGGAGTGGCTCTTAGCAGGGAAGCTTCACACCTTTCTTCAGGCATTCAGGAAATTGGTTGACGAACAGGACTTCACAACAATAGTGAATGACTCAGAGCAGGACTGCTACTGATGCCTGGGTAGGATGAAGCAGATAAGAACAACGACCCAAGATAACAACAGAGCTCGGGAAGGTAACTTCAGAAGACCTCCCCAGAAATGGATGAAAAAGAGAGCCACAAAGAAAGGTAAATATCTGTGCTTCTAGCCTTTGTTCCACTGAAATAGGGGAAACTCATCACGATTAAGATGAGAGCTTAGTTACAAACTGGGCATCTGTCTTAGGTTACATGGAAGGTGTAATTGATAATGGAAGGTGGAAGTATATATTCTATTATCATCTCCACAAGCTGTTAAAAACAGGTGGGGCAATGTTCTTTATCTTCAGCATGACTCAGCCCTGATACCACTCTCCGTGGGGGCTGTCTCTTCTAATGGGCTATTAAGGTCTTCAGGAATGGCTCATAGAAATGCATCAACCCATTGTGAGATGCCCCGCCCAGAGGGGAGGAACTGAACATTCTCTCCTGCATATAAGCTGAGTCTCTACAACACCAGGACATATTTTTTCCACTGGACATCCAGAGACGGATTGGATCTTTCTTTTGGATCATCACTTCAACAAGACCATATCCATCACTCCAACAGGACAGCAGCCACCACATAACTGGACTGCTACCATCACTGTGACCAAGAGGGTGGTAGCTTGCATTCTGACTTTTTCAGTTTAACCTGTTGGTTTTGTATTACTGCTTATTTAAAAATTTTTCCTATTAAATTGTAGGTCTGACTTGGCATCTCTTGCAACATATTTGTGTGGGGGTAATTCCTCGGCTGGTTTGCTTCCAAACTAGCACAACATTGCTGCAGGGGTCCCACGTCCTTGTGATCCTGCTGGATACCCTGCATAGGGTAAGGAAGCCAATCTCTGCCCAGCAAAATACCCTTGGATTCCCCAGCCAACAGTATCATTCAAACGGTGAAACAAGCTTAAGGTAAGAGCTGTGTAGCTTTTTACTCTAAACCTATGCCATGGGCTTATGCTGAGCAAGATGGGCAAGTGGTCGGGGGGTGTGCTGCTAACTGAATCCTCCCTCCAACTTCATCTTGCCTGAAATTTTCTCGAGCTGTAAAATGGGGCAGTCAATACGTTTATTCCAGGGATCAACTGGCAACCAGACCAGTCCTTTAGACTGGGTTGACCTGGTGTTCAGAAGGGTGGTGGTTGACCCCCCCGACCAACAAATTGCTGGACCTGATCTCCAGAAATTCACAATCTGCCCCACCATGATTTGGTGGAAAATGAAACAGAGCTGGTGAGATTGGAATTTTATAACTCGGGATTGTTTTGTTTGACTAATGAGAATGTACATTTTACCCCTGCCATGGAAGGCTTTGGCCAGGCTGCTGGAGGTACACTAAGATCTTCCACCTAAACACAACATGGGAAAGAAAAGCTGCCTCCAGAGCACCAGAGAGAACAGTGGCAGAAGAAACAGCAAAGAACCAAAGGGTGGCACACTGAGAACATCCCACCCTGGACCGGGAAACAGCACTGATTTGGCAAAAGACGACATCCAAATGGTGGTGATTCCCAACAAAAATTCAGCCTGTCCATGCTGTGGGACCCAGATGTACTAGCTGTCGGGTTTGACTGAACACCTGAAAAGAGCCCACAGGAAAAGCAGGGTTTGGTTTCAATGTGCTAAGTGTGGTAAGCAAAACACTAACTTTCATAGTGTTGCTTGTCACTATCCCAAGTGCAAGGGATCTCCAGCTGGGGGGTGGATCTGTCACATGTGTGGTAGGAATTTTTTGACCAAGATTGGCCTTGGTCAACACAAGAGTCATATGCATCCTGTGAGCATGAAGCAGGAAAGGATGGCTGCATTCCACCCCAAAGAGAGCTCTGCCTGAGTAGCACACAAAAGAGTGTGGACAAAAGAGGAGGAACAACTTTTGATTAAACTGGAGCCACAGTTTGAAGGAAAGAGAAACATCAATAAATTAATTGCAGAACACATTCCTTCAAAAACACCTAAGCAAGTAAGTGAAAAAAGGAGACTGTTACGCAAGGGACCAGCAAGGGACCAGGGAAAAGAGGCAGAGATGACTTATGAATCAGATGATGAGGAGCATCTGGGGAACATTGACCCCAGGAGGGGCAATTAATAGTAGATTGTGTGACAAGCAGCCTCAGTGAGAGTCATCATTTGTAGGTGCCACACATGTAAATATTTTCAGATTCCAGTATTTAATTTCAGATGAATTTTCTTCTATTCCACGACAATGAAAAAGTGCTAACATATGCAAATACATTACATGTTGTTCTTTGGATCTCTAAGTACGTTGGACTTGACTTCTCCCCTCTGATGCTAAAGCTTTCACAGTGGCTTGCAGAACCAGAGAATCATGGAATTTGTGCAATGCTTTGGGTTGGCAGGGACCTTAAAGCCCATGAAGTACCACCTCCTGGCTTCCATAGCAATGGACACCTTCCACTAGCCCAGGTTGCTGCAAGCCCCATCCAACCTGGCCTTGGACACTTGTAGGGATCCAGGAGTCCAGCCTGCCCACCATTACCCACATGAGATGAGGAGCTGACCCCGCGCCACAGCGCCACCTGCTGCTGCTCGGGAGTCATCGTTTCTGCTCTGCCTTGCTGGGAGCTCAACAGCGCCTCTGCTGGCTGTGATGTTAACTGCACCAAAGGGAAGGACATCTGGCAGCCCAGAGCAAGCTGCCACCGAGTTTTCTGGGTTTTGTTTGTTGTTGCAGCTGTTGTTTCTTGTTTGTTTACTTTGTTATAAATAATAATAAAGAACTGTTACTCCTTTTCTGATATCTTTGCCTGAAAGCCCTTGATTCCAAAGTTATAATAATTCGGAGGAAAGGGGGGGGTCACATTCTCTATTCTAAGGGAGGTTTCCACTTTCTTAGCAGACACCTGTCTTTCAAACCAAGACAAACACACCATCCTGAGCAGGATGGCGGCTGTGATCTGGTGATATGGCCAGTGGCTGGGGACACAGCAGCACCTGGATCAGGGCATGGCTGTGGGACTGGCTGCAGCTGTCCCCACAGCAGGGCCACAGAGAAAGGCAGCTACCCCACACAGCCCCTGCATCTCCCCCAGGCCCTCACCCAGCCAGCAGGAAGCTCTTGGTGGGCACGGGGCAAGGGCAACAATAGGGGCTACCATTCCAGCACCAGAGTGGCAGGTGCCCTCACAGGCCTCCTGTGGGGCCATGCAAGGCATGGGCAGAGCATGGGAACCTTCACCCATGAGCAGCCACAGGCCAGGTGCAGCCCTATCCAGCAGAGCCCCTCACAGCAGGGCAAAGGCCTCGACTCCACACTTGGTTATGGACTGTTGTCCCACCAGCTTCTCGCCCAGCCAGCTGGAAGGTCTCGATGGGCAGGGCAGAAGCAGAGTCATGACCATCAGTGCCACTGAGGAGGGGTTCCACTCCAAGGGGCTCAGGACTGTCTGCAGTGTGTCAGGGATGTTCACAGATTGAGCAGAAGACATACACGTGAGCTGAAGTGCTGTGGAAGAGAGTGCCTCAGGGTCTCGGCACGAAGCCACTGACCCCACAGAGTGGCTTGCCCCCCCCTCCCCACCCACCGGCAGAGCCTAGGGCTGCTTCTTTCACCAGCGAGAGGGGACTTTGGTGATCGTCGTGGCTATGCAGGGTGGTGGGGGCTTTGGGCTGAGACACAGACACAGACACAGGCACACACAGGCACACACAGGCACCCACAGGCACCCACAGGCACACACAGGCACAGACACACACACGGAGACACACGGCGACACAGAGACACAGATACACACACACACACACACACTCTCTCTCTCTCTCATTCATCTGCACTCTCTCCTCCACCTCCCCTCCTGCCCTCTCTTTCACGGCCTGTCGACAGTTGGAGGCGCCCTGCCCTCCACCAACAGCCTCCCTGGCGCCACCCTCAGACCTTTCCCGCACCCGCCCAGGGCCCCTCTGGCCATTTTGCATGGCAGCAGCCGCAGGGAAAGGAGGAGGTTTGCGCAGAGGCATCCAGGGTGTTTGGCAAGCAGGGGGGAGCCTGGTGAAGAGGTCGGGCTGGCGACAGTCTGGGCTGCAAGTGGTGGTGGCGGCGGGAGGGCGAGGGGGAGAGAGCGAGGCAGAAAAGAAAGTGGGAGCCGGGCCAAGGACATGGCAGAATTTTGACAGTCAGGAGCCAGGATTCGAGAGATGATGCTGCTGTGTGTTCGGGCATGGAACTGGTGGGAATGCCACCGAATTCTAAAGATTTCCTCCTTCCTTCTCTGGGAGGGGTGAAGGGAACAGGGTGCAGGTGGGGGGGCGGTGGAGCAGGCCTGGGCTGGGGAAGCGAGGACCAATGGGGTGGCAGTGTGCAGTGATGACAATGATGACCACACGGTGGTGGCCGCTGCTGGGGCTCCAGCCGTGGCAAGGCGGGAGGCGGGCAGCACCTGCCACAGCTGCGGTGGTCCACAGGAAGGTCCCTTCTGCTATGTGGGAGGTTTCTGTCCTCCCTGAGCTTGCCTTAGGACATCTGCGTTACGCTTTGACGGGTGTACTGACCCAGCCAAACTCCCCACCTGCCGCTGTCCCTGGAATGGGTCGTGGCTGGCACGCGCCGGCCACTTGGCGCCAGAGGCGAGAGCCCCCCTTGGGGCTCCCCTCTCCACTGCACCGGGTAAATGAAAAAATTATCAGAGTAGTGGTATTTCACTGACGGCCGGGACGCCGGAGGGTGGGTCACCCTGTGGTGCCGAGCACATGCCCGGCTTCCCACTTATTCTACACCTCTCATGTCTCTTCACAGCACCAGACTAGAGTCAAGCTCAACAGGGTCTTCTTTCCCCACTGATTCCGCCAAGCCCGTTCCCTTGGCTGTGATTTCACTGGATAGTAGGTAGGGACAGTGGGAATCTCGTTCATCCATTGATGCGCGTCACTAATTAGATGACGAGGCATTTGGCTATTTTTCAAGCATACACGTAGAAATATGTGTGCACCTTTTCCGGGTTAAGTGACAGTGGCCCGTCTACCGTGGTCAAAATCAGTGATTTAGCCCAATGCAAATTGGATGGCAAATGGACTGTCGTGACATCCCACACCACGTGGTGTGGGGCAAACAGAGATTCCCACCAGGGCAGAGTCACAATCCAGTCATGGACTAGGGCATAGTCACTCCTCCCAGTTACGTGGCCCTGTATGGCATGATGCGTATGCTCTTTCAATCGGTCTTTGGCACATCCCAGTGCATGGGTGAGGTCTGAAGCATCTGCTCAACGCCACTGGGTGTAAGGCTCGATCAAAGAATTGAGTTCTGTCTCAACATTTCTCATCAGAAACTACAGGTGCAGGACTTACGCAGAGAATGCTTTGTACTTACCTGAAGCCGGTATAGAGCGAATGCTTTGTACCTGCCTAAGGTGGTGTCTTGGTTTGAAAGACAGATGTCTGCCAAGAGAGGTTGAACCCTCCCTTAGGACAGAGAATGTGATTTTCCCTTCCTACAAATTATTTTAATTTTGAAATCAAGGGCTTTCAGGCAAAGGTATGGGAAAAGGAATAGTAGTTCTTTACTAGTGCCTATAAACAAGCAATAACAATAATAGCAACCACAGATAGAACCAGAAACCAATAGCAGATGACTTTTGAGCTGTTGAGCCCTTTACCGTGTGGTGTAATCACGGTCGCAAGCAGCAGGGGTGCTGTTGAGCTCCCAGTCGGGCAGGGCAGGTGCGATGACTGCCGAGCGGCTGCAGGTGGCGCTGTGGCGCAGGGTCAGGTCAGCCTCAGGCAGCTGGTAATGGCGGAGAGCTGAGAAGCAGGCAGGCAGCTTGGAGCGGCGAGCGGAGTGGCAGGGGCAGGGGCTGGCTCTCCCAGGCTAGCCAGCGAGGTAGCGAGAATTCTGCAGTCACAGCAGACGCTGCAGTCTCGTGTGGTGAAAGCGGAGCGGGTGGCAGGGACAGCCGGACTCCCCGGCAGCTGCCGTGAGAAATGCAGCCCGGAAAATGTGCACTTCCCAGTGGGAAAGAGGTTGAATCAAAGCTCACCCAGCCAGGAGGAGAAGACAGAGCACAGTTGAATCTCCTGCGGTCGCAGCCAGAAGCAAAGAGCAGTCTCTCCACTCGGTGTCTGACGACGAGAGTGCCAGTTCCAACAGCCAGCTGCCTCCTTCCCCTGCCCTGCCCTGCCCAGCACACAATTTTGTCTCTTACAAAAGAGTTGACGGCTCTAATCACCCAGCTATTTGTTGCTTAGTAACAGGGATGGAGAAAAAATTCCAGTGCCCCCCTGGAGCCCAAACGTGGGGCAGAAGTCACCCTGGAAAGCGTCCCCCTGCAGCCGCAACTGCGGCAGGGGAGTAGTCGCATTTGGGAAGCCATTTCCCCGACGAGAAGCTTGCATTCAGCGAGAAGACCGAAGGGGCGGCCGGTAGCCTCTGGAAAAAAGTCGCGCTTTTCAAGGAGGTCGGCCGAACGGCGGTGGACCATCCCGAGTGCTTTTTTTTGATTCTCCGTGCCTGGTAAGCCCTCTGGAAAGCCCCTTGGGAGGGGAGCCGGTGAAGGCCTGGTCGGCTTGGTACGGGGGTCCCTTTTTTCTTTTTAGTTTGTTCTTTTTGCCTCGGGGTGGGTGGAGGGTTAGAGGTGGTGTCTTGTCGAGGTGAAGGGAGTCGCGCTCCATGCGAAATCTCGACAAGAAAAAACCCACTTCTAACAAGGGGAGACCTAAGTTTTGTGCCCCCATTTTGGGAGAAGTTTTTCTTATAAAATTAGACATATTTTATAAAGAATGGAGAATCAGCTGTTGTGTGGGAAGTTTTTGCGCGCGAGAGGTAAAGTAAACTAATCTGTGTTTTGTTTTATTTAGTTATCTGGCAGTGAAAAACCCTTGTTCTCTCCCTAATAAGCACCTTCCCCTGCATGTATCCCCCAACATGGTGCCGGCCATGTGTTGGTGGCACCCCCTCCTCCACCAGCTCGTGCTCCCCCTCTGTCCCTCAGGAGAGAGCTGATCGTACGTTTTTCAGCCTTTCCTGTCCCTTTCCCGGGTTAGAACTGATCACTCTAACTCGAGATCCCTGCTAACCTCCTTTCCTGTGCCCCAAACCTCAGCCGAGCTGACTCCACGTGTTTTCCAATATGGCGCCGGCCACATGGTCAGGCACATCATGTTGTCTTCTTCCCCTTGAAATTTTCCCGGGCTTGCCGAAGCTCCACCCCCTGCATCCCTCGTGTTCCGTTGTAGCCCCTCCCCCCGCGTCGGTGGGCGCTCCCTTCGGTTGCGGATCCCTCCCCATCTGAGTGTTTCTCTTCGGTGCAGGCCCCTCCTCCCATCCTCTCAGGTGTTCCCTCTCAGCCAGAAGCAGCTATGGCCTGGCCGGGAGTGGAGCCGCACCTCCATTTGTCCACGGCAGGCTCGGAGGAGCCGGTAGAGTTGCACCTCTAGCTCCCCGCGGCAGACACTGCCCCCAGAGCCCGGTAGAGCTGCGCCAGAGCAGTCCCTGAAGCTGTGCTGCCGTCCGGCCGTGCTGGAGCCTAGTGAAACTGTTCCAGACCCGGCAGAGCCACAGCAGGGAAGAGCTGTGTGTCACCCAGTGGAGCTGCGCTGCGTCCAAAGTTTTCTCCCTCTCCTAAGCTGAGAAAGACTTCGGTGACAACCCCGTTGCTGCTGCAAACCCTGCCTTCATCTTAGCAGCCCCAGCAAAAGAAAAACAGACTACAAACATGACTGCAGTCCGAAAATTCAGACTGTACTGAATTCCAACATCAAAATCAGCCAGCTGCATCATCGTTTTCCCCATACTCACAACAAAACTAATTTTGTTATTGCTTTACGTTGTTGTTGTTTTACCATTTTCCTGTTTAAAAATTTGCTATGAAAGTTTTTAGGAAAAGCCTTTCCCTCTTTAATTTAGTAAAAAATGGGGAAATATTGTGATAATGGCTGCAAGTTCCCCACACCCCTTTCTTAACGACTGTACTTGTCACCTATTGTCCTGCCTTCCCTACTCCACATAGTCCTAGCCACGCCCCCAGTTTTCCCTATTGGTTCCTGTACCCTAACCCCACGTGGCCCTGGCCACTCCCTCGGGTTTCCCCTATTGGTTCCTGTACTCCTAACTCCGCCCCTGTACCTCCCCTGTACCCAGAGGTCACTGGGCCTGTGTGTTGTCCCTGCCCCTCTCTGTTTCCCTATAAAACCCCTTACCCTCCACCATCTTGCTGTCTATGCTCCACGTGTGTCTATGCTCCACATGTGGCTGTGCATGTGAGGCCTTCGCCCTCGAGGCATCTCTGCCTCGGGGAGGTCGTTGGCCTCTGCTGCACCATGCGAATAAACATCTTCCATGGACACAACGCATAGACCCTCCTCGCCTCCTTTATCACCGCCGGTTGTGGAAGCAGACGAACCAGAGCTAGCCTTATGGCTCCCCAGCCGGTGAGAGCGCAGTGTCCAGCCCTGGGACAGAGGGTTTGGAGCACTGAGGCGCTGAACCGGGCTGGGTAGAGAAGCTCTAGGGTAAAGTCTGCTGTAACATCCTCTAAACCGCAACACCCCCCAACCTCCAACAGGTGGTACGGAACGAATGCTTTGCACCTGCCTGAGTTGGTACAGAAAAAAGGCCTTGTGCCTTTTGTTCTGTTGGTACAGAACAAAAGCCTTGTGACGAAGGCTTTGCACCCGTTGCCCTGACACCCATTGTGAAAAACCTGCCGACCATGCCTCGGACACTCCTCCCTTGGCCCTGCTAAGTGGAGTTTGGCAAATCACCACGAGAATTAAGGGGAAGCAAAGGTGGCTCGCAAGGAGGGACCAGGTGTGTGGACTAGCATAAAAGAGAGCTCTGGAGTGACTGAACTCTGAAGATCTTCCCCACCAAAAGATCACACTGAACTTTGTAGAGGCAAAGGAAGACCTACTACTAACACCTACAGACGTCTGTGGACCTGTGGTGGTAGATGTAGTCCCCTTTCCTTCCCTTTCCTCCCCATCTTTTCCCAATTTTCTCTCTTTCTCTCTCTATCGCAGGCTGCATTACGGGGTAAATTAACTTCCCCTTTGGATTGAAATTTAACTCCCTTGACTTACTGGCTTTTTGTCCTTTCTCTTCTTTGTGCACTCCAAGATCATAGCTGCTACTAACCATCATGCGTCCGCTTATAAGTGGACTGTGACAGGCCTGTGGAGTCCGCCCGGAGGATTCAACCTGGCGAGTTGCGGTCAGCCAGCGCCGGTTTGGCGGATCCTCGCCTCCGCCTCCCCTCCGGGCACCCACCCTTGGGGACGGGCCGGGGGAGCGGGCCAGTGCAGGGACCGCCCCCTGGCTGGTGGCCAGCCCTGGCTGGGCACATTTTCTCCACGGTGGTGCGCCGCGACTGGCTCCGGGTCAGCTGGGAAGGCCTCTGGTGGGCAGGTGGCCAGGCGCTGCGCGAGCGGCGGGTGTTAGAGCCCCCGGGCAGCAGGTCTCGCCGAATCCCGGGGCCGAGGGAGAGGACCGCCGCCGGCGCCGTGGCAGGGGGCGTCGCCGCTGCCCTTTCCTCAGGGCAGGACGGTGTCCCCGCAGCGCAGCGTTTTGTTGGGTGTGCGGGGGCCAGGCCTGCTGGCCCCCGGCGCCGCTGTCAACCAGAGCGGACTGTCCTCAGTGCACCCCGACCGTGCGGCGCCGCCGGGCCGGGCTTCACGGGCCGCGCTTGGGCACCCGGGGTCCGCGGCGATGTCGGCTACCCACCCGACCCGTCTTGAAACACGGACCAAGGAGTCTAGCACATGCGCTGTCCTGGGGTGAGGGTAATCCTGTGTATTCTCATATCGTTGTTCGTATACTCAGAAAATGTGATCCTGCAGCTTTAACTGCATTCAGGCAATGGGAGGAGAACGGGCTGTTTAAAACCCTTCCCCAACCCTCTCTGCGAGGGAAGTGAGGCGGAGGAAAAGACACTCCTGGGACTGGCTGGCGGCTGCTGTCGACGCTGCGAGTTTTTCCTGGGGGTGCCTCTTTGTCATCTTCCTTTTTGGACTCTTTTCTCCGATTTGCTTTCTCACCAAGAAAACCCAAGGAGCCCCGGAGCACGGCAGACAAGAATCCTCCAGGGAGCTACTGGAGCAACTCCGCCGAGCCCTGGGGGCCCCCAGAGAGGGGAAACTACACCTGAGATAAGGACACTAAAGCTTACCACCTGTTAACTCAGGTTTAATAACTCCTTTTCCCCCTGTTTTCCCCTTCCCCTGTACCTTGCAGGGCACTCTGTGTTTTGTTAAATAAATAGGTTGTTATTTTTCACTTTCATTTAAGAAATTCTGTTGTGAGTGGCGGGGGAGGAGGTACCAAAGCCCTTGGCTTTCGGGGGAGGCGTTTGTTTGGAGCGTTTTCCACCTGGAGAACTTCGTCTCTAATCCGGTAGAGGTTCCCATCCCAGTTCATCCCACTTAGGAAAAAACCCAAACCAGTCAGGAAAAAACCCAACCCCACCCCCCCCCAATTAATTCCCAGGAAGAAAAAAAACCAAAAAAACTCCCAAAAAATTAATTTCCAGTAAGGAAAACCCTAAACCAGTAAGGAACGCCCCCCCAAAAAACCTGAAAAAAATCAGAAAAAATCTCTAAAAAATCAGAAAAAAATATGCAAAAAATCCCCCCAAAATCAGAAGAAAACTTGAAAAAAAAATCAGAAAAATCCCTTAAAAATAAAAAAAAAAAACCTGCAAAAACATCAGAAAAATCAGAAAAAAATCACAAGAAGATCGGAAAAACATCTGCAAAAAATCCCCAAAACGTCAGAAAAAAACCCTAAAAAAACCCCAGAAAAATTCCTAAAAATCAGGGAAAAAACTGAAAAAATCCGAAAAAGTCCCTAAAAAATCCGAAAAAAATCACAAAACAAATTAAAAAAAAAAACCTGAAAAAAAAATCAGAAATAATCCCTAAAAGATCAGAAAAAAACGAGAAAAAAATTACAAAAAAATTCGGAAAAACAAACTTGAAGAACTCAGAATAAAGTCCTTAAAAAATCCTTAAAAAATCAGAAATAAAAATATGAAATAATGATATGAAATAAAAATATGAAATAGAAATATTAAATAAATAAAAATATGAAATAAAAATCTGAATATTCCAGAGCCATTTAGTTGCCATGGAAACCATATCACGTAGACCTTCTGGTTATTATTTATCAATATAATAATGCAACAATATAAAGAATAGAAATAACAGTAAAGAACATGTATAAAAAATAGGAATAACAGAAAAGAAAATGTATAAAAAAGTGGAAAAAAGGGGAAGAGAACTAACTGTTGCAATTTCGATATCTGAATTCTGAAGTCCTAAAAAATCACATTTGTCCTCCTAAAAATCACATTTTTTCCTCCTAAAAATCACATTTGGGGGGAATTGGGGGGAAAATTGAGGGAAACTTGGGAGAATTTTTTGGGAATTTTTTTTTTTTCTGTGCAATTTTTTCGGGATTTTTTGTGAATTTTCTTGGGAATTTTTGGGGGTGGAGATTTCGGGAATTTTTCGATTTTTTTTTCGGGAATTTTTGGGGGTAATTTTTTTCGGGGTTTTTTTTTGGGAATTTTCGAGAATGTTTGGGGGAAATTTTTTGGAATTTTTTCGGGAATTTTCGGGAGGTGTTTTTGGGGAATTTTTTTTGCGGAATTTGTCGGGATTTTTTTTTTTTTTTTTTTTAATTTTCTGTGGATTTTTTCGGGATTTTTGGGGAATTTCTGGGAATTTTCCGGGAATTTTTCGGGATTTTTTTTGAATTTTCGGGACTTTTTTGGGGGAATTTTTTCAGGATTTTTTTTTTTCCCCTGGAATATTTTCGGGGGAATTTTTCGGGAATTTTTCGGGACTTTTTTTGGGAATTTTTTCGGGATTTTCTCGGGCATTTTCGGGGATTTTTTTGGGGAGTTTTTCCATGATTCATTTTTGAACCTCCTCCATTTCCAGCCCACTCCATTCCCTCGCCTCGCTCCCAAGTGGCCAAATCCGGGGTGGAGCGAAGCTCGGCGGGAATTGCGGACCTTTTCTTCTGCCGGACCGGAAAGTGCGATGGAGGAACTCCGGAACCAGTATGGACCAGTAGGAGACCAGTAGGACCAGCGGAACCAGCAGGACCAGTAGGAAGGAGAGGAACTCCGGAACCAGTAGGACCAGTAGAACCAGCGGAACCGGTAGGACCCCAGTAGGAGACCGGCAGGACCAGCAGGACCAGCGGAACCAGAAGGACACCATTAGGACAACTAGGAGCACCGGAACCAGCAGGAAAACCGCGATGGCCGACCAGGTGAGCTCTGTCGGGGCGGCGGGGGCTCGGGGCGGCTCGGCTCACCTTTACCGGATACCGGAGAGGTCCCGGGGCGGCTCGGCTCAGCTCGGCTCACCTTTAGCGGAGGAACCAGAGGTGCTCGGAGGAGGAACGGAGCCGCCGAGCCCCGGCGGAAGGCGCAGGAAGGGCTGAGCGGCGCCGCTGCTTCCGCGGTCCGCTCCCGTTTTTCTCTCCGCCATCCCGTTTCTCCGTTTTTCTCCTGTTTCTGTCCTGTCTCTCTCCCGTTTTTCTCCCGTTTCTCTCCCGTTTCTCTCCCGTTTCTCTCCCGTTTTTCTCCCCGTTTTTTAGATGTTTTAAATTTTTTTACGTGTTTTTAGACGTTTTTAGCCACTGATGTCCTGCTGATGTTCTGCTGATTGCCTTTATTTTTGGGTTATTTTTTCTTTATCCTTCTTTTTCTTTTTCTTTATCTTTGTCTTCATTATCTTTATCTTTATCATCTTTATCTGTGGGAATTTTTTTTTAATTTTCAGGATTTTGTCTGGAATTTTTTCGGGAGTTTTTTCGGGATTTTTGGGAACTTTTTTTTTTTAGTGGGGGGGAAATTTTTTGTTGGTTTTTTAAAAATTATTTTTGGGGGAATTTTTCAGGAATTTTTCCAGGGGAATTTTTGGGAATTTTTCCGGGAATTTTTCGGGAATTTTTTGGGGAATTTTCAGGAATTCTTCGGGGGAAATTTTGGAAAATTTTTGGGAGTTTATCTTTGGGTTCCTCCCAGTCTGTCAATAAGCTGAGTTTATCAGATCTCATCTGGCAGAACAACACCCTGAAAAATAAATCTAAACTCTCTTTCTTTTGGGTTAAAGATAAGCAGAACTTTTGGACTAAAGTTACACAAAATTTTTAACCTAATTTTTTCAATTTAACTAACCTGATTTTTTATTTTCTGACCCAAAACCCATCAATTTCTCACCCAGCTGTGGAGCAACGATGCCAGCAAGGCTGCCCTGCTGGCCTGGCAGAAGCAGAATGGAATCCAACTGGTGCAGATCAATGGGCAGAGGCACTATGGAGGGCCGCCGCCAGGTAGGGGATTTTTGGGGATTTTTGGGGAATTTTTGGGGGAATTATTTGGGATTTTTTTTGGAATTTTTGTGAATTTTTGGGGGATTTTTGGGAAATTTATTTGATTTTCAGGGGAATTTTTTTGGGGGAATTTTTTCAGGACTTTTTTGGGGGAATTTTTCAGGATTTTTTTTTATTTTCAGTGGAATTTTGTTGGTAATCTTTTGAGAATTTTTTGGGGGGGAATTTTCGTGACTTTTTTGGGGGAATTTTCGGCAATTTTTTTGGTAATCTTTTTGAGAGGTTTTGGAAATTTTTGGGGAATTTTGGGGAATTTTTGGGGAATTTTTAGGGGGAACTTTCGGGAATTTTCGGGACTTTTGTGGGGGGAATTTTTCAGGGAATTTTGGGAATTTTTTTTTTATATTTGGGGAATTTTAGGGGAGTTTTTGGGGTAATTTTGGGGATTTTTTGGGGGAATTTTTGGGGATTTTTTTTGGAATTTTTTTGGAATTTTTTTGGGGGAATTTTTGGGGATTTTTTTGGGGCCTAGGGAGTGTGACAGGACTCACCATGATGCCTGAAAATCATCATTCCACCTTTGCTGGAAATCTCGATTTTTAATAATCACTAAAAAATAATAATCTTTAAAAAAATTTGTTAATTTCAAGTAAATGCTTGTCAAAATTTTTAACCCTCTCTCCCCTGGGCAAAGGTAAAGTTCATAAACCAAATTTAAAAGCTGTATCCTTTTCGACAGGACCAGGGAAATTTTTTTGGGATTTTTGAGAATTTTTTTTTATTTTTGGGGGATTTTTTAGGAATTTTTTCAGGATTTTTGGGGAAGTTTTTTGGCTTTTTAAAAAAAATTTTCGGGAATTTTCTGTGGAATTTTTTCGGGAGTGTTTTAGGGATTTTTTGGGGGATTTTTTTGGGAATTCTTGGGAATTTTTTTGGGCCTTTTTGGGAATTTCCGGGGGAATTTTTAGGGAATTTCTGGGAATTTTTCGTAGAATTTCTTTCAGGGAATTTTTGGGGGAATTTTTTCCAGGAATTTTTGGGGGAATTTATCTTTGACTTTCTCCCACTCTGTTGATACACTGACTTCACCAAACCTCACCTGGTAGAGCAACACCCTGGAAAAAATCCTAAAATTCCATTTTCTGGGCTAAAGATAAGCAGAACTTTTTGCCTAAAGTTATCCAAAATTCTTAACCTGGGGTATTTCCTGACAGGATCATGGGAATCTCAATTTTTAATAATCCTTAAAAAATTGAAATTAACAAAACTTTTAACCTGGGATATTTCCTGAGCCCCGCAGGCTGGGTGGGCGGCGCTCCGCCGGCCGACACCGAGGTGTACATTGGCAATTGTTTGAAATTTACGATTTTTCAACTTTTCAATTTTTAAATCTATGGGATTGATGTGATTTTTTTAATCCTCAGGCTGGGCGGGCGGCGCTCCGCCAGCAGACACTGAGGTGTACATCGGCAAGCTCCCCGAGGACGTTTTTGAGGATACGCTGATCCCGCTTTTCCAGAGCGTCGGGAAGCTCTACGAGTTCCGCCTGATGCTGACCTTTCGCGGCTTCAACCGCGGCTTCGCCTACGCCCGCTACTGCAACCAGAGCGATGCCGCGGCGGCCATTGCCAAACTCCACCGATTCCAGCTGCGCCCTGGCTGCTCCATTGTGGTTTACCGCAGCATACAGAAGCGCCAGCTGGTCGTGGATGGGTTGGAGATGTGGCTGAGCCGCAGGCAGGTGGAGATGATGCTGGAGCAGAGGACCGAGGGGATCATCAAGGTCACCATGCATGCCAGCCGCAGCTGGAGCCAAGCCAAGCTGGCCGTGCTCACCTACCAGTCACACAATGCCGCCCTGCTGGCGAAGAAGGGGCTGATGGAAGGTGGATTGGGATTTATGGGATTTGTGGGATTTGTGGGGTTTGTGGGATGTATGGGATTTGTGGGATTGATGGGATGGGATGAATGAGATTTATGGGATTTATAGGATTTATGTGATTTATGGGATTGACGGGATTGATGGGATTTATGGGATTGATGGGGTTGATGGGATTTATGGGATAATGGGATTTATGGGATTTTGGGATGCTGCAGGAATGCACCCAACCATCTCTCATCCTCTAGGCACTGTGCTGCCCATGGGACCGAGGGCCACGGTCAGGTGGCTCTACCCTCGGCTGCAGTGGCGGCTGCAGCTCCGCGATGAGGACACAGAGGAGGTGGAGAGGAGGAGGAGGAGGAGTTACCTCCACCACCCACCTGGCCACACGGAGCCACCAACCTGGCATCGCCCAGGTCACCAACCCTACCTCCATTGCTGCAGCAAACCACGGAGCAATTCAACCAACCGTGCCTGCAGCATCACCTGCACAGCCTCACCATGGTCACCGAGTGCGTCCAGGTGTACCCCAATGGCTGGCAGCTCTTCCGCTACCAGGCGACAATCCCGGGGTCCCCAGTGCCCATCTGCAGCTTCACCTGGGTGTCGCAGGTGCAGGGAGAGACGAGGAGTGTGACAATGCGGCAGTGGAAATGCGCGCTCTGTGGGTATCAGGTGAGTTACCTGCGCCACACCTGTGTCACCTGTGCCACACCTGTGCTTCCTGAGCCACACCTGTGTCACACCTGTGTCACACCTGTGTCACCTGTGCCACAACTGTGCCACACCTGTGTCACCTGTGCCACACCTGTGCCACACCTGAGCCACACCTGTGCCACACCTGAGCCACACCTGTGCCACCTGTGTCACAACTGTGTCACAACTGTGTCACACCTCTGTCACACCTGTGCCACACTTGTGCCACCTGAGCCACACCTGTGTCACACCTGTGTCACCTCTGTCACACCTGTGCCACCTGAGCCACACCTGTGTCACACCTGAGTCACACCTGTGTCACCTGTGCCACACCTGAGCCACACCTGAGTCACACCTGTGCCACCTGAGCCACACCTGTGCCACCTGAGTCACCTGAGCCACACCTGTGCCACACCTGGGCCGAATCTCTGCCTTTCCTCGGCTGGAAAAAAAAAAAAACCCACAAAATAATCCAGCAAGTCGAGGGTGTTAAATTTCAATACAAATTGAAATTAATTGAATTAATTTATTAATTTGCCCATAAAGTGACCTGCAATAGAAAGAGAGAAGAAGAGAGAAAAGTGGGAAAAGATGGGGAGGAAAGGGAAGGAAAGGGGATAATTAAGAGGATAATTAAGAGAATTATTAAGGGAATAATTAAGAGAATAATTAAGAGAATAATTAAGTGAATAGTTAAGAATAAATAAGAATATTAAGAATAATTACGTTAAGCTGAATCGCCCCTGGCAAGGGCTGAGGCTGATTGCAAGGCCAAGACTTAATTAAATTTTTACCTTAATTATGGGTGATTAGCAGGAGGGTTGGGATTGATGAAGGTGATTGATTAGCAGGAGAAATAAGGATTTTTGAAGAGCAAATAAAATTTGGATTATTTTTGACGAATTTTTTCTCAATTTCAGGGTTCCGGCTGATTTAGGAGCCACAATTGAACCTGCTGGGGTCCTGGTGCTGTTCCAGCTGCCCTTTGGAGAGCTTTGCATCTTATTTGCATATGCATATTGGGAGGAGAAGGGCAGCTGCTCTGTCCCCAGACAGCTCTTGAGTTCATTCTGGTTTTGGGGTTGTTGGTTTGTTGGAGAAGCAGAGAGGCAGCAGCTCTCATTTACACCTCATTTGCATTTCTTTTACATCTCATTATTTCCATATCCATATCTGGTTTGGGGTTGTTGGTTTTCGTGCCCAGTTTGGCATAAGTTGGTTTGTTCAGGTCCCAGAGAGGCAGCAGCTCTCATTTACA